>NC_142008.1:37404640-37565578 GCF_049901715.1 Pseudonaja textilis | reverse complement strand
TAAAAAAAATGTTCAGAAATCTTTATCCCTTTAGCATTTAATTACCTCCCATGCGGGTTTTCCGATTTCTCTTGCAGTTCTATTCGCTGTCACATTAGGAAGGAGAGTGAAAAGAAAGGAAAACTTTCCCTTTTAAACTTTCATTCACCGCTTGTAAATCTCTGGAAACTATGTATCTTTGGCAAATTTCAAGTTCCAGGGTACTTTCGCTGTTACTTTATCCCGGCCAGCAAAAAACACTTTCACTTCTTCACAACTCCTCCTGCACTTTCTTTTTCCGGCTGAGCGCTTCTATGTGGCGGCCATTTCTCACCACCGCTCAGCTGCCTTCGTAAAAAGGGGGTTTAGCTGGCTAGGGAAGAGAGGTGCGATATCTCTTGACCCTGCCAGGTCCCCCCTGTCTTCGCCATCTTCTACGGAGGTGGCTAGCCCAGAAGCCGGGTGACTCGGGGCACTTGGGCAGCGAGCACAGGCAGAAACCGTGCACAGTCGTGGATTTCTGCCTGCCCCGAAGCGCTGCAGACCGGAAATCCCGACACTGCAGATTCTAATACTGCAAGTGTTTCTTTTGTTTCTCACCCTTCCCAAATCTTGTTGACTGGCTCCTGTGTGGACAGGTTTGTCACATGAGTACTTTCTTTTGCTTCCAAGATAACTACTTACATGGACACCTATATACTGTCATCCAATGTTCTTTGCTTTGTCATTAGACCATTTCTGTATTACACCCAGGGCATTGTTTAAAACAAGAATAGCATGCTCTTCCTTCATTTCATTTCATTTTAGGTCTATGGAACTTTTGTGGAAAAAATCTTGATGGTTCAGCTTCAGAGAAACAAAGTAGCACTCACCATAACTTTGGAGATTTGTGGGGAGAATATGATGGTCAGGAGACTTTAGTGGACTTTATGGGTCTACATTAAATCAACCTTAAAAGGGAGATGTGGACCACCTGAGAACATAGAAGCCCTGTGTAACATTTTTCAGACAATTGAAGTGGAGGGTACCAAAGGTGGTATTCAGCCGGTTCTGACCAGTTCTGGAGAACTGATAGTGAAAATTTTGAGTAGTTCGCAGAACCGGCAAATGCCACCTCTGACTGGCCCCGCCCCATCTATTCTCTGCCTTCCTAGTCCCACCTGATTGGCTGGGTCTTCTTTTGTTGCCCCGCACAGGAAAACGGAGCTGGAAAGCGGGTTAGTGGGTGGGGAGGGAATGGGATTTTACAGTAACTATTCTGTCCTCTATAATTGCTGACTGAATGTATTAAGGCAGATAGATAATTCCACAAAGCATCCATACAAAGTCTTTTTATTGGTGCATCAGGCATCCTCAAGATAACTCGCCTTTACGTCAAGATTCATCTCAATGTCCAACTCTTTGCATAGCTGACTTTCTGGTGTAAAAGGATAGTTCTCTTATTCTGATAATGGTGGGGGTGAGGCAGCAGCATGCTGCTGGGTTCCAGGCAAGAGTGAAGAAACCTCCCCCAACCCACCAAGGGTCAATTCAGTGACCAATCAGGATTAGTGATGTGGCCACATGACATGGACTACATTTCCCAGGATACCTTAACTACATTTACTATGATACATTCCCTTAAGGGGACAGCTCCCAATTATTAACTACCTATACCAATTCCCATTATCTATAAACTGTCTGGACAGCACAGTAACCTTCCCCTAGGAGTGGAAAGGGAATGGAGATCTTACAGTATCCTTCCCCTGGAGTGGGGAGGGAATGGAGATTTTACAATATCCTTCCCCTGCCACGCTCACCAAGCCACACCCACCATGCCATGCCAACAAAACCACGCTTACAGAACCAGTAGTAAAACATTTTTAAACCCACCACTGGGGGATATCATTAGACTAGAATGAACTACAGTAAATTAACTGCTGAGAAGAACTAAGGTAGATCTAGATAGCAAAGAATACATTTGTGGCAGGTGTGTGTGTGTGTGTGTGTGTGTTGCATTTCTGGTGGGTTGAAGACACCTACTATACACTCAAGAAATAACGAATACCTATTTTGGCAATGGGCAAGCATAAAATTCAGATTTGGCCTGAGATTTTTTTCAGATGCTGAGAATTTTCTTTATGTCAAAGGTCAGTGAGATTGGTTTTTTCCCCCTGAAATACTACCGTGGAAAGAAATATATGAAAAGTCAGACTATGCAAATGCTCCCTTCCTATTTGTTTTAAACTGTAAAGTTCAGCAATAACTTAAGATCACAATGTGCCAAAAATGAAGTACAGGCTTTGAAGAACAAAATCTAACTTTTATTGATCAATAAAAGGGTAAGACTTCTCCTCTCGTACACACAGATACGTGAGGAAAGTTACAAAGCACATAGCCGAAAGTAACTCTTCTTATACCTTAAGATTCTTTTAGAAGTAGAGTAACTGCATTGTAAAACACTCTAACTTAGATTTACATCTTTCCTGCAAAAAGACAAATGTCCTCCTGGGACTTGTTTATCTTTCAGTATCCTTTCTCCTATTGTCTGTTAATTGATCACAATTGACCATTTAAGCGGGCTATTAACAGCATACTTCAAAAGGTGTATATTGCTCCAGATGTAGGTAGTTACGTTCCCAGGGAGTACGTTCCATTCAGATTGATTTAGATGGGATAATCATGTGTCTTCATATGAGAGAGATGTAACTAATTGCAGGCATGTGTTATTATTAGTTTACAACACCAATGAAAGGTTAAAGAAATATTTTCTACAACAGCAAGATAAGAAATGCCTATAGAGATAAATACTTCTACGTATATAAGAAAACAACTGCCCAACATCAAGATAAGACATGCTTATAGGGTAACTCTCTATTTAATCCTATAATATATTTTATTTCTTTCCTTTATTTATTACCCTAACATAACTACGTAACAGTATTCTCAAACGTTTTCTTTTCTAAAATGGTGGAGAAAGATTTTTCATTATAATTAGATCCAAACTCTGTGTATTATTGCAAAAGGTAGGGAAACTTATTTATCAAAATAGAATTTTCTTTCACAGTTCTAGGAGGAAGTGCTCTTAAAATGTGTCACAGATTTAATCTGCCCATGTATCATTTTAGGAATTTTGGTTTAGGAGACATTCTGACTCTAAATGAATCAAGTGAACATCTGTGTAAACAAATATAATTAAAAGAGATTCAGAGTTGTTATTGCATTTTTATTTGTAAACAATATCTCACTATTTCATTCCTGTCCTCAGTGACATAGAATTAAATAGTAGGCTGAGAGATTGCAGGTTTGTTACTAAAAACAGCATGAAACCAGGGGGTCGTAAATGGTCTGTTTGACTTCAGAAAAACAAATTCAACTAAATTGCAACTGAAGCCTCACATTATATTTTTCCAAAACATTATAAAAGTTCAACACTTTATTTTATTGGAACAGGATGAACCTATTAATGATATTTGTTTATATGACAGATTGTTGCAGGGCATGGCAGATACAGGTAACTCTGAATGATTTGGATTTAAAAAAAAAATACTCCCAAAACTATTTTAATACAATAAATTCCTAAGCATAGCAATGCAATCTAAAACATATGATATAAGAAGAACAGAATATTAATTAATTGAAAATGAGATAATTAATTAAATTAAATTAAAATAATTAATTACTCATTTTAGATTTAGAACATTTATAACCTTATTCCTGTTTTCCTGCAATTTTTCTCTTACCCTTCAGTTTTTAGAAGACATGATATATATATATATATATATATATATATATATATATATATATATATATATATATATAAAATATAATTAAAGAAAGGTAGGAAGCCTGCTAATAATCACCTGAATGTAATGTATTTGCTACTTGTTATGCTTAATCATTACTCATATTCGTTTCTGTCCTGTCAGCTGAGGCCTTTCTTTTGTCTGTTTTCGAACTGTATGTTCTTCCCAGCTGTTCCTCTGATCTGTTTAGTGCACATTTATTTTAAGTCAGAGGTCTCCAACCTTGTCAACTTTAAGCCTGGAAGACTTCAACTCCCAGAATTCCCCAGCCAGCTTTTCTCCAGGCTTAAAGTTGCCTAGGATGTAGACCCCCTGTTTTATGTGATTCTTTTTTTCCCCTGGGCATTGCTTTTGCTTTATATGCACTTATCTTGGCAGGCTGGTGGGGAATACACTTATTAATTTGCCTCAAATATTGGAACAGTGCTAGCATGTCTCTCGTAACCCTTCTCTTTGCTAGACTAGCCATGCCCAGTTCCTGTAACCATTCTTCATATGTTTTAATCTCCAGTCCCCTAATCATTCTGGTTGCTCTTCTCTGTACTTTTTCTAGATTCTCAACATCATTTTTATAGTGTGGTGACCAAAACTGGATGTAGTACTCTAGGTATAGTCTTACTAAGGCTTTATAGAGTGGTATTAGTACTTCCCTTGATCTTGATTAATTAAGATAATGAAATTTATCTGTTAATGCAATTTAGGATTGCATTAGCTTTTTTGGTGGCTGCTGCACACTGCTGGCTCATATTTAGCTGGTTGTCCACTAAGACTCCAAGATCCCTCTCACAGTTACTGCTATTAAGCCTGGTTTCACCCAGACTATATGTGTACTTTTTTTTTTCTTGCCTAAGTGTAGGACTTTACTTTTCTCTATATTGAATTTCATTTTGTTAAATATGGCCCAGTGTTCTAGTCTGTCAAGATCCATCTGGATCTTGAGCATATCTTCTTGGGGGTTAGCGATTCCTGCCAGCTTAGTATCATTTGCAAATTTGGTAAGTTCTCGTTCTATTCCCTCATCTAAGTCATTAATGAAGATATTGAAGAGTACTGGACGTAAGACGGAATCTTGAGGCACCCCATTGCTTATTTCCCTCCATGTATGCTTAGATCCATTAAGGAGTACTCGTTGAGTATGGTTTGTCAGCCAGTTGCGAGTCCATCTGGTGGTGGTGCTATCTATCCCACTTTTTTCTAGCTTACCAAAAAGTAGGTTGTAGTCTACTTTGTCGAATACCTTGCTGAAATCTAAGTATATTATGTCCACAATATTTCGCTGGTCTACTAATTTAGTCACTTTGTTGAAGAATGAAATAAGATTGGTTTGGCATGATCTAATTGACCAACCTGTGCTGACTGCTAGTTATTACTTTACTTGTTTCTAGATGTTGGCAGATCTGTTTTTTTATCATCTTTTCCAGTATTTCCCTGGTTATTGATGTTAGGTTGATTGGTCTGTAGTTTCCAGGGTCTATTTTTTTTTCTTTTTTGAAGATGGGAACCACATCAGCTCTTTTCCAGTCCTCTGGTAGTTCCCCAGTACTCCAGGATTTTTGAAAGATATGGTTCAGTAGTTCTGAGATGACCTCCTTTAAAACTCTGGGATGTAATCCACCAGGCCCCGGTGATTTGTGTTCATCAAGACTATTGTTTTGCTTATTTTAACTTTTATTTCTGGTCTGTCTATTACAGTTATGTTTTTCGTGGGTTGAGCTATAGTTTATTTTGCATGAAGACCAATGCAAAGAATGAGTTAAGCAGTTCTGCTTTCTCTCTGTTGCCTGTTACTTCCTTGCCTCTTCTCTCTTTAGTGAACCAACTGTTTCCTTGATTTTTTTCTTGTTATTTATATGTTGAAAGAAATTTTTTACAATTATCTTTGATTTTTATTGCAAGTCTTTGTTCGTTCTGAGTTTTTGTTATCCTGACTTCGTCTTTGCAGATTCTGGCTATCTGCTGATATTCTGCCTTAGTTGTATATCCCTCTTTCTATTTTTCTTCTTGTCCTTTTTTTCTTTCAATTTGCCAGAGAGATCTTTGTGCAACCATGCTGGTTTCTTCTTGGATTTCTTGTTTTTCTTTCTCAGTGGTATTGTGCTGGTCTGGGCTAACCACTGCACCACCAGCATAGTTTTTTTCACACATTTATTCCTAAAAGTAATGAAGAATTTGTTAAATATAGTCAGGATGGTAGTTGTGACCATGAAATTCTCTGCACTTTTTAATGTATTGTTACTCAATTCATGTAGAAAGCAGCACAGTTTCAAAGACATAGTTGCAATCCCATTTTTGACCCCTGTCCTGTACACATCTGAGTAGAGTGTCAAGCTTCTCAAGCTTGTCAAGCTTGTATCATCATGTTGTCGTCACGTGACATATCACAAAATTTTCCCCTTCACTGAATGGGGGTAGGCGTGGCTAGTTCATGACACATTGTGCCTGCAGGCTGCAAATTTGATACCTTTGGTTTAGAGTATGCCCCCTCTTACTTCCACATTATGTTCTCTTGTACCACGTTAATCTTTCGCTCAGTGTGGGGGGGAAAATCTCCTTGCTCTTGCTAACTATTGAGAAATATATCTTCATTTGGGAGTAGAGATGAATGCATATAACAATATTTTGGTAGAATACTTCCTAAAAGACTGCTTTGGCCTTCAGGCGATGGTCATCCACCATCCCCTCACAAGATTTAGGATGTCGGATGGATAGATATGATAAAAAAGAAAATGTATTATTATGGTCATCCATATAATCTCCGTGAAAGCAGAGGACCAATAAGACCAACATCTATCAAGGTGGTTGTCTTCTGTAGTTTGCTCTGAGTGCTCAGCAGCTACAGAAAATCAGGCTGATAAGACACTATTATTCTTATTTTCTTGACTGATCAGCTTTTGCTCAAGGAGTCCCTTTTTTCCAATTTTAAAAACCATTATCTCAACTTTCAAAACAGGTGAAGATTCAATGATTGGATTCTTTGCAAAAGTAAACAGGTAATATTGAATTTCCTGCCAACTTGTTTATCAAATCTTAACGCAAACCTATCTGTTATGAAGAGTTGAACACATGCCTTTTCTATGTCTAAAATAAATACCTTGACAACATCATTTGTTTTGTTTGTACAGTCTCTGCATGTTCTATCCACAGCACGTTGGAGACGAAAAGTTCCTGACAGTGTGGAAAAATATATTAACGCTCATAACCTTTTATTAGCTGAGCCAAAATTGTTTTAATTTTCTGCTGGCAATTGCAGAGATTCCATCAAACTGCACACAATCTGCAGAATCCAAAGTGAAATACTATCCTTGCTCTCCTGTGGAAATTTTTAATTTTGATGTATGAAAATAGAAAAAAATGGTTCAACAGCATTTTTCTCACATCAAGACCACCCTGCAAATCAAGAAATATTGATATTGATGGAATGGTAATACAACTATCAATCTATTTAGATAGTATTAGGATCACTGTTTAATATTTGTGATACTTGTCTATGTCTAAAATTGTCCTATTAGATTATTCATCAAACAAGCAAATTTTCCATCTGGTTTATAGTACATGAAATTTAAAAAACCAAGACACTGATGACATAAAAAAAAAACTGACTGAAATTCTCTTTGTTAAAAAGATGGATGTAGATAAGTAGCTGTCTGTAACCTCCACATTTACTTTTCTCCCTCTCTTTCAGAGCACTATTATCTGTATTATGGGCTTATTTAGTCATCCAGTGTCTTTTTTTCTAGCAATTGATTTAATGGCCTTTTTAAAAAAAATGTCATAATACCAACTCTCCACCCCAGCAAGATCCTACAGTTCTAATATATAGAAACCCAGCAGGTAAGTTTTAAAACCGTTCAGTGTAATGAAGCAACTCCAAAACTAAATTGTTCTTTCTTATGCTATAATCATTAAAGGCAGGTACACTCAACAAGGAAGGAAGATTTCTTCCTTGACCATCATTCTCTTGTCACCAGGTTTCAGTTGTTCTGATCATAATATGATCAATCATTATGTGAAAAGAAAGCTTTGAGTTTCTTTCAATATCAGCCTATTAGGATTCTACGAGCTTCAAGGATACCCATGGGATCACAGCTGGTTACTGCTTTTTTGACAAGACTGTCAAGTGAGGCTCCAGTCTGAGTACATATCATTTAAAAACGTGGCAGCCATTGCAGCCAGCGGGTGCTCCTTTCTACCATTAACAATCTTCTGGAAAATTAGTTGGAATTTCTTTTACACAAGTTTCAAAGCATCACTGCCTCATCTTCATACACCTGCAGGCATTGCTCTTTTCTTAATCTACTTTGGAATACATGCAGGGCTCAGGAGACCAGTCTCTAATTTGCCTGTCCCTATTTAAAATCTTACTTTATGTGTAGTGGATAGAAAAGCAATTATTCAACTCTATTTAGAATAGAAATGAGCAAAAGCAGCATGCAGCCCTGAAGCCCATTTGGAAATTAATTGATGCATTTGTTCATTCATTCCTTGGTCATTTTCACTTAAATACAAATAAACACACACGTGCTTGCACACCAGCAACCAATTTCAGCAAGAAGCAAGAATGTGTCAGGCTCCAACCCCCAACCCCAAAATACATTGATACAAACAATTTCCTTTATTGTTCCTCACCTATAAGCACAAATCTTGTCAAACTAAAGTAGATTATTTACACCATAAAACATATACTCTGGAACTATCAGGGGATCAGCCATCTTAATTCTTTTTCTCCTACATAAACTATCTAAACTATGTTGTCTTTTGCTCCTCTGGAATGCAGTTCCTCCCTCCTGGGAATCTGGACAACATTCCATCCTGAAATGTCACACAAGAGAGAAAGAACGGAAGGAGAATGAACAGTAACAGAATGGGCAGATGTGACTGAGATGATGAACGCTTAAAATTAGGACTATCTGAGTTGCATAAATCCAGATGACCAGTAGGAACAGAAGAAGGGCAGATATGCTGCCATCTACTGGTTGTTCATAGAATCCAATTCTTGTATCTCCATTAACTTTACTGTTAATTGTTTGCTGGTTCTTGAGGGTTAATTGGTGAAAGTGCAGTCCTGGTTTATGAGATGGTCCCTCTGGTAATCCAATGACATCTTGCCCTGAATGTTGTCATTCCAAGAAATTGAGAATATGAAGGAGAAAAATATTTCCAAATCCCAGTTCAATTAGTGATGTTGTCAGCCAGACATTATATTTCAGGACACTCTCAAACAGCATAGAAATAGATGAAAGGATAAACGAATGGGAGGGAGGAAGGGAAGGCTGGATTGTCATATCCAACAAGCTAGATATCCAAAACAGATGGATAAATAGCTTGTACAGTTCAGATCAGTGGCATAAGTGTTTTAAAAGGGTTAGGCTGGAGTTGTTACATAACAGTTGAATATAAATGCCCTATATCTTCTGAAATTCCGAAGAGAGAAGGCAGGTGAGGTTAAAACAATGGCTAAAAGAAAGAGAAGAAGGTAAACTAGAAATGTTTTGGGCTGCTATGATCACCAAAAATTGGCTTCCAAGATGTTCTGTCGAAAGGTAGAGTATATACAGTATGTGTCCTTAGACTAGGGAAAAATGACCTGAAGGAAGCACATATTGCTGAATAGACTACATCATCTCCATCCACTAGATTGTTTCCTTTATGGTGCAGAAAAGAGGAAGGATCACCTACTTTCTGTCTACATTTGCTACTATCATGTACATAAAAGATTTAAAGTATGAACCAACCAAAGGACCCTCCCTTCAGACTGTTTGTGTTAATTACCACATCAATTTCACTGGATGTTCTGGAAAATTCAGTATCTTTTGATATAAATATTTTGGCGGTTGTTCATATCTCAATGTACTTTTTCCTGCCTTTTGCCCAATTTTGCTACTTAAGTGTTTTTGATCTTTGCAAATGTATAACCAATAAGCATATATAGCTAGCTAGTATGTATGCTGCCTCTGATCTGACCAGGAATTGACTGGGAGTGGGCTTTTGTGAAAATTAAACTGCAAACTATCCACAGTAATTTTCCAGTAATACAGTTACTGGAACAGTCATTTCTACATGGAATAGAACAACCTTTTTAGGCAGATGAGTAGAAGATTGCAGTCACAGCACTTATCCTATGATACTTTGGTGTTGCTGCACTTGCTTCTGTGGGTGTCAGGTAGAAAGCACCAGTAAGAGGCACAAGATCGACCCATGTCCCGGACTTCCGGTTTGAAGGGCTTCGGCGACAGACAGAAATCTGCGATCATGCACGGTTTCTGTCTGGACTCGCCACTGGAGCGCCCCGAGCCGGCTGGTTTCGGGCTAAGCCACCCTGTAGAGGTGGTGAAGAGGGGGGAGGCCACCAGCAGGGTCAAAGAGAGCCACATCTCTCCTCTTCAGCTGGCCATTATTCCCTTTCCCAAAGGCGGTTGCAGCGGTGGTCAGAAATGGCCACCCCAAAGAAGAACTCGACTGGAAAAGAACGTGCAGGAGGAAGATAAGAAGTGAAAGTTTTGGCTGACTGGGTTAAATTGTAAAAGCAAAATGCCAATGGGATAATAAAGATTTCTGGACATTAAAATCTTTCTTTTTCATAAGCAGGAAGGGAGAGAAAAAGAATAAGAGCAGGATCTGGAAGAGGAAGGAGACTGCCTGGAATTAAAAATAATCTAAAGTAAAACTTCAACAAGACTTCTAAAAGATACATTTTAACTGAAACTTTGCAACCAAATAGTAACCCCAGGAAGAGAAAGTGAAAAAAAGAGCAAAAAAGAAACAGCTTGCATGTATTTGGATTATTTGGTGTTCTTTGGATTTTGGGTTATTATATTTGAATGACTAAAATCAATCGGGTGGTTGTTTAAAAATTTATACAATGGCACCACTTCTGGATGAATTGAAAATGGAACTTAAAAAGTACAAAGAAGATGCACAAGAAGGGAAGGGTCCTTTTGGCTTTGTTTTTCAATTCTTAGAAATGGAGATTTCGAACTATGAGAAACAACAAGAAAAGACTGCAAAACAAGAAGACTGGGACAAAGAAGAAGCCATCTTTAATGAACAAGTAATTTTATGTGGGGAAGAAAAAGGAAAGGGGGGAAAGAGAATGGAGAATTTAAGACTTAAAAAAAACAACCAAAGAAAAGAAAAATAATTCAAAAAACAAGTATAATACTGGAAAGCAGCAGAAAAGGGGAATACAGAAGAGAGAAATAAAGGTAGAGAGACAAGGGGGGGAAGGGGAGGGAGAAGAAGAGAAGGAAGAAGGAAAGGAAAAGAAGTTACAAAGGACCGGAGCAAGATATAGAGAAACAGGACCTATTTAGAGATAATGGGTGAAAATCTAACTGAAAAAGGGATTCTGTAAAGGTACATAAGATTGTATTGTTATATTAGTAATAGAAATAACTTTAGAAAATTAGAAACAACGTATGATTAAAATGAGGGATAAAATAGTTAGTGTAATTTAGTGAAATGTTTGTGAATAAAATAAATGAAATAAAATAAATGAGAAAATTGAATTAGGAAGGAACGGGAACATTTTAATTAGTTAATGTTTTATAAAATATAAGTGAAGAAGGGGGGAATTAACTATGGAAAGCTTATAATTGTTCCCATAGAGGTATGATATTTAATTGAAAAGCAATGTTAAAGATGTTAAGACTTTTATGAATATTAATATTAATGATAGAATTGACTTGGAATGGAATGTTGTTTTAATTATATACATTTATAATTTTTTTCTTTTTTTAAGAATACAGTGTGTATTTTAAGAATGTACCAAGCAGAATCCGAATGGAAGTTATATATTATATTGAATGTTACAACTTTAGGGAAAAGATATAAAGGCGTCATACTCCAATCAGTAACTACAGGAGAAATTTTGTTTAATGGGAAAAGATAATAGATAATTGAAACAGGACAGACAAAAATATAAATACAATGATTTGAATTGAGATGAGATAATTAAAATAAAATTGAGAAAATTAAAAGAGGGGAGAAGCTATGCAGAAAATGTGAAATAGTAATAAGATATGGAATAGAATATAAAAATGAGCATGAACCTGAATTTGTGTCTGTACGAAGAAATGTAACCCGGGATTGTGCTGCTTTCAAAAAAAGATGTTTTATTTGTATTTTTTTTCTCTTTGTGAAAACTCAAATAAAATTTACAAAACAAAAAAAAGATCGACCCATGTCCCCAAGTCTTTAGTGGACAAACCTAAACATCAAGAGTACAAGTTGAATTGAACCCATGTTTTGTGAGCTCTTATAACTATAAGTCCAACATTGAAAGGATTACAGCTCCTTGTCACTCTAAAATGAAAAATAAATAACAACTGGAGTGCAAACCTGAAATAGGATTAGTAGTGATTAAAAAAATACTCCCCCACCCAATACTGATAAATTGTACAGTCTTCTTTACAGTTGGTACCTCCACTCTTTATTGACCACTCACTGTGTTCTTCCCAAATATGTGTGAGAGGTTGCTGGGATACCAAAGGCTTCACCACTCTGCCCTGTTTTGTTGTGCTTCAGTGTACACCATGCTTACCAATGAGGATAGGAGCCTTGATAACCCTGCAGAGTTAAGTCACTTTGAGATGTTACTATTTTGCAAAATCTCTTTGAGCGTGATAGCATCACTCTGTGGATAATTATCTGGAAAATCTTCCTCATTGAAGGTTATCCAGAATGTTATGACATTGCTGGTTTCCACTGACTTTCCTTAAGCTGTGGAAATACTGTGTAAAGCTGCAAAAAAGAATGGCATTGTTAATATCTCATGGTGAAAGGCTCCCTCGCCAGCTTTTCAATTCACCTCTAGTTTTATTTTTTCCTCATGTTTAATTTGAGCAATCACCTTCTAGAAACAGAGGAGATGCTGCTTCCTCTGTTGTATCTGAATTTCTATTCCCTGCAGTATCTTAATCCTATACTCTATTACCTGATTTTGACTTATCTTACTCATCTCTTCCCTCCTTTGCCTCCAATCTCAAAACAAATATACAAATTACAGATAATCAAAGTTGGAAGAGACCTTGTAGGTCATCTAGTTCAACCCCCCATCCAAGTGGGAGACCCTACACCATTTCTGACAAATGGCAGTCCAATCTCTTCTTGAAAGTCTCAAGTGATGGCGCTTCCACAACTTCCGAGGGCAAGCTGTTCCATTGTTTGATTGTTCTCACTGTCAGAAAGTTTCTCCTTTTTTCCAGGTTAAATCTCTCCTTGTTCAGATTCCATCCATTATTCCTTGTCTGTCCTACAGGCACTTTAGAAAATAGCTTGACCGCCTCCTCCCTGTGGCAGCCCCTCAAATATTGGAAAATCGCTATCATGTCTCCCCTGGTCCTTCTCTTTACTAGACTAGCCAAGCCCAGTTCCTGCAACTGTTCGTTGTATGTTTTAGCCTCCAGTCCCCTAATCATCCTGGTTGCTCTTCTCTGTACTTTTTCTAGAGTCTCAACATCTTTTTTATAATGTGGTGACCAAAACTGGATGTAGTACTCTAGGTGTGGTCTTACTAAGGCTTTGTAGAGTGGTATTAGTACTTCCCTTGATCTTGACTGTATCCCTCTGTTAATACAATTTAGGATTACATTAGCTTTTTTGGCGGCGGCTGCACACTGCTGGCTCATATTTAGCTGGTTGTCCACTAAGACTCCAAGATCCCTCTCACAGTTACTACTATTGAGCCTGGTTTCACCCAGTCTATATGTGTACTTTTGTTTTTTCTTGCCTAAGTGTAGGACTTTACTTTTCTCTATATTGAATTTCATTTTGTTAAATATGGCCCAGTGTTCTAGTCTGTCAAGATCCATCTGGATCTTGAGCCTATCTTCTTGGGGGTTAGCTATTCCTGCCAGCTTAGAATCATCTGCAAATTTGGTAAGTTTCCCTTCTATTCCCTGATCTAAGTCGTTAATGAAGATATTGAAGAGTACTGGGCCTAAGACGGAACCTTGTGGCACCCCACTGCTTACTTCCCTCCATGTAGACTTAGATCCATTAAGGACTACTCATTGAGTATGGTTTGCCAGCCAGTTGCGAGTCCATTTAGTGGTGGTGCTATCTATTCCACATTTTTCTGGCTTGCTAAGAAGTAGGTTGTGGTCTATTTTGTTGAATGCCTTGCTTAAATCTAAATATATTATGTCCACAGTATTTTGCTGGTCTACTAATTTAGTCACTGTGTTGAAGAATGAAATAAGATTGGTTTGGCATGATTTGTTTTTAACAAACCTGTGCTAACTGCTAGTTATTACTTTACTTGTTTCTAGATGTTGGCAGATCTGTTTTTTTTATTATCTTTTCCAGTATCTTCCTGGGTATTGATGTTAGGCTGATTGGTCTATAGTTTCCTGGATCTGTTTTTTTTTTCCTTTTCTGAACATGGGAACCACATCAGCTCTTTTCCAGTCCTCTGGTAGTTCCCCGGTGCTCCAGGATATTTGAAAGATATGGTGCAGTGGTTCTGAGATGACCTCTGCCAGCTCCTTTAAAACTCTGGGATGTAATCCATCAGACCCCGGTGATTTGTTTTCATTAAGATCAGACAGGTATTCTCTTGCTATTGTTTTGCTTATTTTAACTTTTATTTTTGGTCTGTCTTTTACAGTTATGTTTTTGGTGGGTTGAGCTATAGTTTCTTTTTGCATGAAGACAGATGCAAAGAATGAGTTAAGCAGTTCTGCTTTCTCTCTGTTGCCTGTTACTTCCTTGCCGTCTTCTCTTTTTAGTGGACCGACTGTTTCCTTGATTTTTTTCTTGTTATTTATATGTTGGAAGAAACTTTTTAAATTATCTTTGACTTTTGTTGCAAGTCTTTGTTCATTCTGAGCCTTTGCTAGCCTGACTTCATCTTTGCTGATTCTGGCTATCTGCTGATATTCTGCCTTAGTTGTATGTCCTTCTTTCCATTTTTTTCTTTCAATTTACCAGAGATCTTTGTGCAGCCATGCTGGTTTCTTCTTGAATCAGCACTCTCTGATTGAAATATTTTAAAGGGTGCTGTTTTCTTTATTCTTTTCACCCTTTTGGAAACAGGAAACTCAATTATTTTGATTTTAGGGGGAGTCCCACACAAAACCATCAGCGTGATGAATGGCCAATTCTGCAGTTTCACAGAAAGCAGAGTAAATGAAATCTCTCTTCCAACTGTGCAAATGTTATTCATGATTACATAGTTCAGTAAAATTACTATTTTGATTTAGGAAACAAAGCAAAAGAAACTCATCTGAAACAGAAGATTGATCTGTCCAGTAAGTTGAGGGCAGTCTGCTTTGAGGCTGGCAAGAACTTCTTCAGGATATTAAGCAGAAGAGTATTTTGCTATTCATCTGGAAATGTCAGAAATGATACCTGGGACTTTTATAGTCCTGAACATGTTCTCTGTCACTGAGCTAAGCTGGGACTTGGTCTTAACTCCATTTAGCATTAATTGAAGTGGTAAGAAATGTTAAATCTCAAATTGGTTAGTGGTTCTAATTTCATTGCATTACAGAACAAAGATGGAATACTTGACTGCACATTGGCTGGGTCAAATTGCAGAGATTGCCATTCTGCACACATAACGAATGGAATTCTAGGTAGGCTTCTTTTCTAAAAGTTGAAGAGTGAACAAGCAAAGGCCTTGGAAGAAAAAAAAAGTGCAAAAAGCTGTGTTGATGACCAATACAGCACCAATTTAAGACTTTGGGGACATTGGAAAGGGGAAAATGATAGGACTTAACAGAAACTATGGTATAGATATCCCCTAGTGAAAATATGACTGAATTCATAGATGCTTCTCTTTTTACCTTTATTTGGGCTAGAAATTTGATCCCGCCCCCCAGGAACCTGAAGAATGTACTTAAGGATTATCAGGAAATGAAATATGATTGACGTGCGTTTGTTAAGAGGTAAGATAAGATCTATTTGTTATCCTGCATTCATTAACATTATTTGGCTATCCCCAGGAGCCTCTTCGTAGCAACATTAATTTCCTTGTTCCCTTAGGAGCAGGAATTTTTATATACAAGAATAAACATTATATGCTAATTGGGTTTTCTTAATTTTACACTGCTACTCTTGACTCAGAGGCACTGTTGAAAACAAGTTTTCACATCATCTAGCCTTAATTAAAAGGTACCATATCTATGTGGCCAGGCTTTCTCTTTCCTGTTCAGTGTTTTGGACAGAAAGACCAGTTGTTCCTGGTTTTCTATGTTTTACTTTCTTATATTGTAGAACCACATTTTACAAGAAGCAGCAGCAGCAAAGAGTAGCATTGTTGAATATTAATCAATCACACAGCAAACCAAGGAATGAATTGATAAAAAATTGTTTATCCCTGTTCCAAAATTACAATATGGTTTGTATTGCCAAAGCATTATATCTTCTTGAAATAAGTCATAAGAATTTTGCCTCCAGGTATAGTGCAGCCTGAAGGGATAAATAGATGAATGCCTGCGGGGACCCTTTTTCTCATGGCAGGTTTCCTGATATTAGAACAGGGAAATTACATTCAGTAAAATGTTGAAACTTCATTCTAGATGCTATGTCTTAATAAATTCTGTTGATTTTGCACTTCCCTTTTTTGCCTTTTATTCTTTATCAAAGATGTAGAAAATTAGCATCATGCTGTTTGGAAAATCTCTAGTTATTTCAGAAATGCAGTTTAATAATATTTATCAGGAATGAACTTGTAATATACAGGTGAAACTTGAAAAATTAGAACATCGTGCAAAAATTCATTTATTTCAGTAATGCAACTTAAAAGGTGAAACTAATATATGAGATAGACTCATTACATTCAAAACAAGATAGTTCAAGCCGTGATTTGTCATAATTGTGATGATTATGCCTTACAGCTCATGAAAACCCTAAATCCACAATCTCAGAAAATTAGAATATTACATGCAATCAATAAAACAAGGATTGTACAAAGAACAGTATCAGACCTCTGAAAAGTATAAGCATGCATATATACTCAGTACTTGGTTTGGGCCCCTTTTGTAGCAATTACTGCCTCAGTGCGGTGTGGTATAGAAGCTATCAGCCTGTGGCACTGCTGAGTTGTCATGGAAGACCAGGATGCTTCAATAGTGGCCTTCAGCTCATCTGCATTGTTCGGTCTCATGTCTCTCATCTTTCTCTTGGCAATGCCCCATAGATTCTCTATGGGGTTCAGGTCAGGAGAGTTTGCTGGCCAATCAAGCACAGTAATCCCACTGTCATTGAACCAGGTTTTGGTGCTTTTGGCAGTGTGGGCAGGTGCCAAGTCCTGCTGGAAAAATGAAGTCAGCATCCCCATAAAGCTCGTCTGTGGAAGGAAGCATGAAGTGCTCCAAAATCTCCTGGTAGACAGCTGCATTGACCCTGGACTTACACCAGCAGATAACATGGCTCCCCAAATCAACACAGACTGTGGAAACTTCACACTGGATTTCAAGCATCTTGCAGTGTGTGCCTCTCCATTCTTCTTCCAGACTCTGGGTCCTTGATTTCCAAATGAGATGCAAAAGTTGCTCTCATCAGAAATGAGGACTTTGGACCACTGAGCAACAGACCAGTTCTGTTTTTCTTTAGCCCAGGTAAGATGCTTCTGACAATGTTTGTTGTTCAGAAGAGGCTTGACAAGAGGAATATGACATTTGAAGCCCATGTCCAGGATCTGTCTGTGTGTGGTGGCTCTTGATGCACTGACTCTAGCCTCAGTCCACTCCTTGTCAAAGTCCCCAACACTTTTTTTTTTTGAAAACAATTTTATTAGTTTTTAAAAACAAACAAACAAACAAAACATAAAACCATCCAGCTTTCTTTCATAAATATACAAACAGTGTGTCGGTTGTGTCGTTTTTTTTTACTTGTTTTTTCTACTGGACTTCTATCGTGATTTAGCTCTGTTAACTGGACTGGTTTTTTTCATATATACAGTTATTCTTTCTTCTCTTTTTTGATTTTTTAATTTTTTAGATTAGAGGCTCCCTTTAGCAATCCCTTTTTCTTTTTATATGTACATATATATTCTTTCCCTGTTTTAACTCATATTACGTTCTATTTGGGAAAGTGGGGGGGAGTGAGAACAAAGAAACTTTGTAACACTGCTAACTAGAGGCTTGAAAAAAGTCTACTTGAAGTTGAAAGAACTGTGAAAGATTCCTCTTTCAAGGACATTGCAACTTGATAAGATAGAGGGAAGAACATGAGAATGTTATTACAGGTGTTCTTCTGGGCTCCTATCAACAATTGAAATTTGGCTTTGAAGCTTGTGGAGAAGAGACTGTTAATAAGAGCCTTGGATAACTAAACAAAGTGCAGTGTGTTCTTTTTTATTTTATCTTTAGCTGTGCCACCCCCCCCTCACCCGTCTTACTGTACTCTTTTCCTTTTTTTTCTCCTTAAAGGAAAAAAAAAATCTTTATTTTTGTAATATTTTTATCTTTGCCTTTTGCTTTAAAGGGAAAGCCTCAGAATCTCTCCTTTTTCTTTTTCTATTGGGATTTTCTTTTTTGCCATTCATATTTTTGGTTCATCTTTATGGTTTTTCTTTGTTTTTTTTATTTTTCACCTTTGAGACCTCTCAATTGGATTAAGGTGTGAAGAACCTGAAGAAATTTTTTCTCTCATTCTTTTTTTTATTATAAATTGGGCTTTTTTCTTTTTTTTATCTCTATTTTTTACCTTGGATTACAACTGACCATTTTATAATTGGATTAAGGTCTTGAAGAACCTGAAGAATTTTTTCCCTTTTATTTGGCTTTTTATCTTGTACCACCTCTACCCCCCACTTTGGATTATAATTGGCTACTTGAATTTAAAGATTTTGACGTTCAAAATGAGTAGGAAACTCATACCTTCTGGCGCCTCAACTTCCACTTCCACCTCCCCACCATCTGGAGGTCAACGCTTAATTCAGACAATGTTAAAGCAAGATAAAGAACAAGAAAAAGTGACTTTACAGATGATTATGCAAGGAATCCAAGACATTAATTTGTCCATTAAAGACATTAAAATAAAATCAGATACCATTGAAAAGAGAATAGAGAAGATTGAACAAAGAACAGGCAAGACTGATGAAAAAATTGAAAATATTCAACAAATGATGGTGAAATATGATGAGAGATTCCAAAAAATTGAAGAAGAAGATAAACAAAGAGAGGAGAAGATTGGAAATATTGACAGCAGGCTAACAGTGGTTGAACAAGATAAAAGTGGGATGCTGAAGTGGGAGATGGAAAGGTCAGAATTCTATCTCAGATTTCAAAATATAGAGGAAGAAAAAGGACAAAACCTAGCTGCGATAATGATAGAAATTCTGGCTGAAGCCTTGGAAATAACAGAGGAAAAGATGGATGGAGTAGATGAGGTATATCGAGTCTTTAAAAGATATGCGATGAGAAACAACTTACCAAGAGAAGTTCACATCAGATTTACAAAAAAATCCATTAAAACACAAATATTACAAGTGGCAAGAGAGAAGACGTTGAAATATAAAGGCAAGGAGATTGTGGTTTTAAAACAAATACCTAGAACAGTGAGAGGGAGGAGAAGAGAATATCGATTCCTGACTAAAATGTTAATGAAAAAGGAGGTGAACTACAGATGGTTGATTCCAGAAGGACTAATGTTTACATGGCAAGAACAGAGACATAGAATTGATTCAATTGAGAAAGCAGAACTTTTCTACGCAGAATTTTTTGGAAGGAGAGAGGAAGAGGCAGAAAAAGAGGTCTCACTAATTGAATTCCAAGAGGACCAAATGGGGAATGAAAAAGAGGAAGGTGCAGTAGGTGGACACGTGGAGATCAAAGAACAACATGAACCAAGATCTACTAGAGCTGCCAAACCTAACTACAAGATATAACCATGGAAGAGAAAAAACTGATTACAATGAATATAAATGGACTTAATTCAGCTATTAAAAGAAGGAAATTTTTTCACAAACTAGAGAAACCAAAATTTGATATAATTTGCTTACAAGAAATACATATCAAAAAACAATATGAACAATTGTTGGTGCAGCCAAAATTAGGGAAAATATTTACTTCTTTGATGCAATGTAAGAAAAGAGGAGTGGTCTTATACATTAAAATTGATCCATATTGATGAAGATGGAAGAGTATTAATGGTGGAAATAATGGATAATAATATGAAAACACTCCCAATTGCAATTTATGCTCCGAACGATAAACAAGAAGAATTTTACAAAAAATTACACATGAAAATAACTGGACTGGACTATGTCAATATAGTTATGATGGGAGATTTTAATGGAATTGTGGACAATAAACTGGACTATACAGCAACAATAACAAAGCAAAATAGAAAGACAGAGGAATTAAACTTAAAGGATATATGGAGAGAAAAAAATGCTAAAACCAAGCAATATACTTTTTATTCAAATAGACATTCATCATGGTCCAGATTAGATATGATATGGATCTCAACAGAACTAATATCCAATGTTCAAGAAATAAACATTGAAACAAGTACTTGGGCAGACCATAATCCAATGACAATTAAATGGAAAGGACAAAAAAAAAAGACCGAGATGGACGTTAAATAATACTATTTTAAAGGAAAAAGACTTTACACAATGGATAGAGAAAGAATTGGCCTTTTTCTTTAGAGTAAATAAAAAAGAAGCTACTTCGATTCAGAATGTCTGGGACACAATGAAGGCATATGCTAGAGGCTTGATAATAGACTATATAAGAAAAAAGAATATCAGGAAAAGGCAAGCCACTAAAGTTTTAGAAGATGAGTATAAAAGACTTGAAAAAGAACTACAGATGGTTATATGGTTATTTACTGGAAATTAAATTAGAGGAAGAACAAGTCAAAGAAACCATGATTGCCTGGGGAAGAATTTTGGATATGGGATTGATTTAGAGAAATGGCAAAAATTGTGGTCTCAAAATTATAAAATGACTATGTCAACAGCTTATAAAGAAAATTTGTATAAGATGTTTTAGAGGTGGCACTTTCCCCCAAGAAGAATAGCAAGAATGTTCAAGAATAAATCTGGAAAATGCTGGAAATGTCATCAGATACCTGCCTCATATTACCATATGTGGTGGACTTGCGAGGATGCTAGAAAATACTGGACTAAAATTCGCATGTGGTTGGAAAAAATGACAAAGAAACACATAGATTTGAAACCAGAGATCTTTTTATTGGGAATTTTACCTGATACATATAACAAAGATTTGAAATACCTGATTGTAAATGTATTAACAGCGGCTAGGATTGTATTTGCTAAAAACTGGAAAAATGAGAAAATACCATTGCAGGAAGAAATTATTAAGAAAATATTGGAATGTGCTGAAATGAGTAGATTGACATTTGAAATCAGAGAACAAGAGGATAAACAATTTTATAAAATTTGGGACCTTTTCTATCAATGGTTGGAAGATAAAATACAATAATAGAATATTTAGAATTTTAGATAATAATAAATATATAAAGAGATTTTTGTTCTTCTTTCTTATTTAATATCACATTTATAAAATGTCTTTAGGATAGATTTGGTATGATTATATGATTTGTTATAAAATAAATTAAGTAAATTATAGTTATCTCGTAAAGTATGAATGAATAAAATTATAGTCAATTGATTGTTTGATAGTGATACTAGGGTATATAATTTTTGATTGATAATATGAGTTAATATGTAATGTAACTGTAATTGAGACTACGAAATGAATGCACAAAAACTGGTAAACCAAAGTCCCCAACACTTTTGAATGGCCTTTTCCTGGCAATCCTCTCCAGGCTGCAGTCATCCCTGCTGCTTGTGCACCTTTTTCTTCCACACTTTTCCCTTCCACATAACTTTCTATTAATGTGCTTTGAAAGAGCACTTTGAGAAGATCCAACTTCTTTTGCAATTACCTTTTGAGGCTTTCCCTCCTTATGGAGGGTATCAATGATGGTTTTCTGCACAACTGTCAGGTCAGCAGTCTTTCCCATGATTGTGATTCTTACTGAACCAGACTGAGAGGCCATTTTAAGGCTCAGGAACCCTTTGCAGGTGTTATGGCTTAATTAGCTGATTAGAGTGGGACACTGCGCCTAGAATATTGAAGCTTTTCACAATATTCTAATTTTCTGAGATTGTGGATTTGGGGTTTTCATGAGCTGTAAGCCATAATCATCTCAATTATGACACATCATGGCTTGAACGATCTTGCTTTGCATGTAATGAGTCTATCTCATACATTAGGTTCACCTTTTAAGTTGCATAACTGAGAATAAATGAACTTTTGCACGATATTCTAATTTTTCAAATTTCACCTGTAATTCTCCATGCTAGGGCTCTGGGGTAAAAGAAGACTGACCTACTCGGCTATACAAGGACATTAAGGATTCAAGTCTTGGGCATGACATTGGTTATTCTTCTAGCCTTAGTCCTGATCCTTATTGAGGGTCCAGAGCATATTTTGAAACAAAAATATTGCGCCCAAATGATGGGTAATTTCAGGAAATGATTTGGATTGAAGGGGAGGGTTATGCTAGCAGTTTATTCCTATTTTCCCTTATAAAAGCCACCCCTGCATCTTATCCCCAGAAGTGCTTCTTAATTGATCCAAGTTCATATACATGTGTGAGTGTGTGTGTGTATTTGTTTTCTTAAGTTTTTGCGGGTATTTATATGTGTGGTATTCAGCTTTGTTCGGGTATTTTCCCATGTCATTATAGTTGTGCTTTTAAAGTTGTAACAACATTTGGGCAGAATCTCATCTGCCATCATCAGGCTTCTGTATAGTGTTCGAACACTATACAGAATGAAGTATATGGCTCAGAGGGGTTTGAAGTGGGTAGTGATGCAGCTGCAGTGCAGCTTCTGGTCCTTCTGAGCCATACATGAAGCAAACCGACACCCACTATGAAGATGCAGCAGGACCACGTACTAGAAGCCAAACAGCAAGATCACAACTCACCAGCTCAAATCCCCCAGCAACTAAGACTAACCTGAGCACAACCAAGCCCCCACCTGAACAGAACACGCCTCCAACCAATCAGAACACGGCTAACCCCCCAACCAATCAGAACACAGCCAAACCCCCTACCAATGAGAACACACCCCACCCAATCAGAACACAGCCAAGCCCCCACCCAATCAAGTCCCACCCCACTGGCAGTTAAAAGGAGGAAGCAGCTGCAATCTCACATTACTCTGAGAAGCACAGAGCCGGAGACAGAAGCCTGAAGATGATGAATGAGACTTCATCGAAACGTTGCCTAGATACTTCGAATCTTACGCGGGAGAAAACCGAACAACCAAAGATCCACATATAAATACCGCGAGAACCTCAGAAAACAAATATATATATATATATATATATATATATATATATACACATATACATATACATATACATATACATATACACATACATACGTAGGTATATATATATATATATATATATATATATATATATATATATATATATATATATATATATATATATATATATATATATATATAGAATCTTAGCATGTTTGGGTCTTTTCCCATGTAAGATTGAGAATATCTTGGCGACATTTCAATGAGGTCCCACTCGCCATCTTCAGGCTGGCGCTTTCTGTTTCATGCTTGTGCGAGCAAAGATGGCAAGTGGGACCTCGTCAAAACGTCGCCAAGATACTCTCAATCTTACATGGGAAAAGACCTGAACACGCCAAGACCTGCACACCTGTACCCATGAAAATCTATGAAAAAATATACATACATACATACATACATACATACATACATACATACATACAAACATACATATATGTGTGTGTGTGTTTTCTTAAGTTTTCGTGGGTACTTACATGTATGGTATTCAGCTTTGTTCGGGTATTTTCCCATGTCATTATAATTGTACTTTTAAAGTTGTAGCAACGTTTCGGCAGAATCTCATCTGCCATCATCAGGCTTCTGTATTGTGTTCATCTGTGAGTCAAACTTAAGAAAACACACACACATACACACACACTTACACAGATTACACACAGGCATATGATGTATATAAAGTACATAAAATTAAAAATACAAACTCTGAAGCGGGGAGAATGATTTTACAAAACCAAAACCAAAGAAGACAAAATCAGTAAAAGAAAAAATATGGACTAAAAAGACAAAAAACAGAAACACATATCATCCCCACTAGCTGAGCACTGACAAATAAATTGCAACAATAATAGTTTTCACCCCAATTGAAAGAGATATGTACAGAAATCAAAAAGCTAGAAACAAGTCTTAATGAAAATTGATATTTTCTTAATACTGCTAATGAATACAATTACTTTGTTACATCATTTTTCCTCCAGAAATTTAAGGCCATATAAAACACTCCCTTCTATTTTTCCCTATAATACATTTTCTTTAGGGTGACTAGGTTAAGAAAGAATTACTGTCCAAAGTCACTGAGCGAGCTTTGGTTGAAACTGAACGTGGACCTGTGTTTCTTTAAATTCTACACCTTACATATGCCTGAACAATTTACTTTAAGGTAATCTAAATCACATGTCTGTGTTTTGGAAGTTATTTGGATTTTCTTATGTTTAAATCCAGATCAGTGTGATTTTAGTCCTATACAAATTTAGTTTGTTTAAACTTCTGTCTTTTCAGGCATACCTCATTTAAACATATACAAGTACAAATACCCTTTTATCTGATTTCCAAAAAATTGTGGCCATCCATCCAAATTTGAGATGGTTTGCAAGTCAAACCATGAAATATAGAAGCAAACTCATTTCTCCTTTTTTAAACAATGCTCATTGCATGAAATGAATTATGCCGAATTCATTTTCATTTAGTTCAGAATTAAAAAGGGATTGGTCTGTTTCCAGATTTGTTGGATTACCTTGGCAAGTTGATAGGAATATAGTCTAACCATAACTGGAGAATTTCATTTTAACGAAAACTGATAGAGGAGCACAAAGATAGCCCTGGGTATTTTTGCCTAACTAAGATTATTAAACAACTGCCATATTGTGACAAGTTGTGGACTGTTTCCAGGTGGCTCTTCTAATGTATATTGGCAAGAGTCTGTTATATTTATTTCATAGAGAATGCAGTTGTCATCCTTTAATTTTATTTCCCTTTTTGTGTTGTGTGCAGGAGTGGGATTCTACCAGCTCGCACCTATTCACCAGTTGTTAATATAGTAAGCAGTTCGGAGAACTGGTTGTTAGAAGAAATTACTGGCCTAATCCTGTAAGGAAGGCAGAAAGGAACATTCTGGTGTTGCTTACAGAAACTGCCTCTCTGTTAACCCTTATTACATTCTTGGCAGGATTAGACTTCCTGTCTCAGGAACATCTCTGGAGTTTTTTCCCCCTACTTTGCTGGTACTTTGCTTATGTGGAGTGACCATTCAAAGTTACAATGGCACTGAAAAAAGTGACTTATGACCATTTTTCACACTTACGACTGTTGTAGCATCCCCACAGTTATGAGAGGCCAGGCGAGGAGATGCGTGTCTTGATGTGAGTGATATTGAGTTGGCCACACCCACCCAGTCACATGACCACCAAGCCACACCCACCACCTAAGCCATGCCCATAGAACCAGTTGTTAAAAAAATTGAGTCCCACCCCTGGTTGTGTGTGGATATTTTATTTAGCCAGAAAGCTCCAGCTTCTGTAAGAAAGATTCTATAGGTATGACTTATCTGCCTGCTTTGCTCCCATAATATTTTAGATGGCTTCATTTCATCCGTAATATTTATTGAACCTTCCTCCTATCCCTATCCTTTTAGCTCTCTTAAATATTGATGCAACTTTTTGTAAAGATTGTGCATGGGTATGCAAGCATGTATTTTTTAAACCTTACACTAGAATTCAAACAATCTTTTGCTGTCCTTCCAATTTTCCTGCTCAGACTAGAAGTGGGTGCTAACTTTCTGGAAGCATACATTTGCCACTGGATTTTTCTAAAATTATAATTTAATGAGAGAGAGTGCTGTAGTACTGAAAAGGTTAGTCCCAAGATTCAAATCCACGCCTAGCTACAGAAACTTTGGGCCACTAATAACTTAATTAACCAACCTCATATTCTTATCAAGGTGTTTGGGGAAATGAATAGAGGGGGAAGAGAGGTAGTGGTAAGACAAATATGTAGAAAGCTGAAAACCTTATCTCTAATTATAACTACTGCATGATTGGCATTTTTTTTTTTTTTTGTTTGCAATAAGCATGAGCAACAAGTTATGTGGACACTATTGCATTTCAGGGGGAAACAGCAAACGGAAAAACAACATAATGTGGAAGCAGGCTTGCATTTGTACCCAATCAGGGTCATAATTTTGTTTGGACAAGTGTTGAGGTAGAGACATGAAAACACTAGCAAGCTTTTAAGGCAACCAAGTGTCTTTAGAGCCGAGAAATTGTTTGGAAATTGCTATTGTATATTTTGAATATGTTGCAAAGAGATGGAAACGTTTGAAAGCTATTTCCCTGTGGTTAGGAAGGCACATTTAATAGTGCATTTTTTCTTTGCTTCACAATTGTTTTCCTTCTGTAGCTGCCCATTAAAGCTTAATTACCAGAAGCTACTTCATCTACTTACTCTTTGCAACTAAATGGTAGGCTGTTGTTTCTTTTTCCCCAGATAAAAGCTAAGGGAGATTATTTTGCACTTCAATATTCCATGGAGACAGATTGTTCACTATCCAGTTCTAGATACATTTTTGACAAATGGAGCTATTTTATTTGCTTTATACAGGGCATGGTAAGGGCAGGGGTTGGTGGGTTCCTCTGGTTTTCCTTTCTTCCTCTCTTACAAAATTTACCAGCTGGCAAGGAAAATCTGACAAATGGATCTGGGAACAAAAGAGCGTTTTGGTAGATGGCTTAATTAATTGATATAACCATTTGCCTGAATTTGCTCTGATTTTGTTAATATGTTTTGTGAGGGAGAATTCAAAGTGAATCTGACTATCAGTTGACATGACTTTTGGATATGGGTTTATTGCAATTCAAAAAGCACTAAACTCTTGTTGAAAAGGAATTCAAACAAATGGACTAGTTGGGTAGAATGAAGATTCTCGGGTAGGGGATTGTATCAGGAGGCCACCAAGCTTATGATTCTGATTTTGTAAGAATAATATTGGATCTCAGCATGTCTTATGTACTAATCTACTGAAGTTGGGCTGCTTTATTATCTGCTATGACTGTCTGGATGAACTAGGTTAGTTTGAGAAAGAAGCTATCCTAAAGCCACACAGTGAACCTCAGGGGCTGCAGTAAGAGTCTCTCACTGCCCAAGTCAGAATGGCCCCAGAAAACTATGTCCATTAATCAGAATAGAAGAAGCCTTCCCGTCTCAGTTTAAAGTGCCAATAGATTATGTTAGATCGGGTACAAACGAGACACGAGACCAATGCACTTCAAGCTCTTTATTTTATGTTAAGATCTGTACAAGATCTTGGAGCTGCGGCAGCCCTTCATATAGGGATTGCTCGCGGCTTGTCGGCCAATGATAGCACTTTGAATCTCCCGCAATCAGCTCGGCCAATCACGGTTGATTCTAAGTAAGCCAATCACAGTTGTTGAGTTGGCCAATCAGAATGCAGTTCATGCGGACCAATCAGAATTTACCTTTTAGACTATGTTAATACAGAACAGATTACAGCTGATTCCATTCCCCTAAAAGTCAACTGACTGTGATACTTTCCAGTAATTGATTAAGCACATCAGATTTCTGCAAGTTTGATTTTAAAATAAAAATATTAAACATATAACAGTTAAGGATGATTTTGAGTTGCATCAGGTATGCACTGGGGAATGAGATGAAGTCAACATCACAACATGACAGGAGAAAGACATGCTTATGCTATGGTTAGCTGCAACTATGTATAGAAAAGCTCCAGTGGTGGGATTCAAATAATTTAACAACCGGTTCTCTGGCCTAATGATTTCTTCCAAAAACCAGTTCACTAAACTGCTCAGAAACTTAACAATCGGTTCTCCCAAAGTGGTGTGAACTGGTTGAATTCCACCACTGAAAAGCTCTCTGTATTAAACGAGAAAACAGAATCAGAAAAAGACACTTCTTCTTTAAGAACTGGATTTCCTTCTTGGGTAGTATATTGGAAACCATGTGCCTATAGTAACCATCTCTTTCCTTTCTGCTACCATTTTTTTTTCTTTTCTCCTTTCTCTGTCTTTATTTCTTCCTGGAACAGGTGCTTCCAAAATACTTATTATTTGAGTCTTGATGCTTCTTTAAAGAATTATGGATGTATTTTCCAGCCAAGTCCTGAAAGTACTCCCTTCTATAGCATTTCCCATAACCGATTTGTACCAAACAACTGTAGCATTTACCCATGACTCAGTTTTCCTGGCAAATTACACTCTTACCCAAACCTTCAAAACTCCTTTTCTTTTCAGGTCCTACTCAAGAAACATAGGTTATGTATTTGCTAAAACAACCCTTGAATTAGCAAGCTACTTCATAAACCTATAAGAAATTAATGCTGCTTATTTAGACATTTCTAAAATATTCATATTCAGTAATTAGAGAATGCAAAGGAAGAAGGATGCAAAAGGCTGCCTTAGTAGACAGAACATCAAATAATAGATTCCATTCTGTGACCACTACTGGTGACTTCCCTTCTGTGTTTCAGCACAGAAAATATTGCATGCAGCCAAAGCTGGTCTTTGCAATTGGCATAAGGCCAAAAAGGTCATCCAGAGAGTCATAGCAGATAATAAAATAGCCCAACTTCAGTAGATCATCTCATAAGACATGCTGAGTCCCAATGTTATTCTCACAAATCAGAAACATAAACTTGGTGGTCTCCTAATCCAAACCCTACTCAAGAATCTTCATTCTATCCAACTAGTGTGAAACATCCATAACTTCAGGAGGCAGGCTGTTCTACTGTTTAATTATTCTCAGGCAGGGAATATTTCCTTATTTTGAGTTTGTAAAACTTCATTCCCTTGGGAGCTCTGAAGAATAATCCATATCCTCTTTTCTCTGACAGACTTTCAAGGATTTGAAAACTGCTCTATCTTTCCACAGCCTTATCATTTTAAAGCTAAACATACACAATTTTCTAAACCATTTTTTCAGAGGATTATAACTATAATTGCCTATAATGCTTCATTTCTATTTTACATGCATATGTTATTCAGATTATTTTCTATGAATTTGTTTTATTCCCAAATAATAGGCAAATCATAAAGGAAGACCACAAAGCCAGGGGTGGGATCCAACCAATGTAACTACCAGTTCGGTGATTTACGATTTGCGTTTTCATAGAATCAGTTGGAAGAATCTAGCCCAACTCTCTGTGTTATATATTTGCATACTCACCTTGGATAGGTCAGTCTGGACGGTGGGAAATTTGAAGAGCCGTCATTGGCCACGAGCCGTGAGCAGCCCACTATAAAAGCGGCTGCCGCGGTTTCGCCGATGTTCAGTTCTAGAGGGAATAAACAGAATAACAGATCAACTGGGTCTCGAGTCTTTGTTCCCACAATGCAACACTGGCGATGAAGGTGGGATTCTGAGACAAAGGAGACCAGTTGTGCATGTGCCAATGAGGACCGAGCGAGATGAAATGGCTGGGAACAGCTCGCCACCTACACCATTCAACCCTGCAGCTGAAGACTGGGAATCCTACATTGACTGATTCCTCATGTTTCTGGAAGGGAGCAAGCTCCAAGGAATATCCGAACACAGGAAGAGAGCCATCTTCCTTACCCACTGTGTTCCCGAAGTATTCAAAATGGCAAAGGCATTGGCAGCACCCCACAATGTGAAGAAAATGGCATGGATGGACTTAGACAATTTACTGCGAGCCCATTATGCGCCAACGCTTTCATGCCTCATCAAAAGACACGAATTTTATCGGCATGACCAAAAGGAAGACAAGAGCATCAGAGATTTTGTTGCAGCACTAAGAGACATTGGTGGAGCATGCGAATTCCTAAACATGGATGAGGCCATGAGGGACCGCGTGGTCCTCGGATTAAAAGACCTTACACTACAGGGTCAACTGCTAATAAGACCTAAAATAACATTAACGGAGGCCATAGAAGAAGCCACTACAGTGGAAGCAACACAAAAATCGGCAGCCACCATGCGACAAATGAATAAATTAATAAAGGAAACCCCAAAAGACACTAGCCAAACACACAATAGGAAACCAGGGGAAACTCAAAAATTCACCACCATGACACACCATGAGGACATTGAATCTCTATCAGAAGATGACGAGGAAGAAGAAGAGGTAAATCAACCCCGGTCGGAAAAAGGTAGACGGGAGCAAAAGGAAAGGAAGTCAGAATTCCATTGTGCCGGGTGCGGAGGAGACCATCCACATTCCGAATGCCGTTTTTTCGATGCTATTTGCAGGTATTGTGAACGGCGGGGACACATAGCTAGGGCATGCTGAAACAAAAATAACTATAGCCCTAGACAAAGATGGAATACCCCTCCCAGGGAGAGGGAAAGGCAAAGAGGGAGCCGTTGGAGTCAAGAAATCAGGAACAAGTGGTGGAAAGAAGCCAATAGGAAAGGAGAAACACATCAAACAATAACTATCGGACACTCAAGCTCAATAAATGCGAAAAAGGTACATGTGCAAGTCATCATAGAAGATCAGCCATGCGAGATGGAGGTGGATTCCGGCTCGTATTTAATGGTATCATGGAATACCGTCAAAAGTCTAATACCTGATATAAAAAAGAGAGAGCTAGAAATACAAAAACTCACACTAAAAGACTACCAGGGAAACAGCATTCCTGTAGTAGGAACTGGACATTTCAAAGTTAAATTCAAAAAACACACTAAAGTCCTTCCACTAACCATAGTTGACCGGGATCACCCCAGTCTACTGGGACACGAATGGTTTGCACCATTAGGAATCAGAGTAACTGGAATAAACAACATCACTGAGACAGACTGGGAAGAGAACCTGATGAAAGAATTCCAGGACATCTTCAACGGAGAACTGGGCAAATACCAAGCGTCCCCTATCTTGTTTAATTTGAATCCAAATATAGCCCCAATAAGGTTAAAGGTGAGGCGAGTTCCTTTCATGTTAAAACCAAAAATTGATGAACAATTAGATAAACTTATCGCACAGGGGGTATTAGAACCAATAGACCACACAAGGTGGGAAACCCCAATTGTTACTCCTATTAAACCAGATGGGTCCGTACATATCTGTGGAGACTACAAGGCAATCCCCAACCATGCGCTACAACAAAGTGCATACCCAGTTCTGGTGGTACAGCACCTTTTACATTCTTTGGGGGGGAGATAGAATCTTCGTGAAATTGGACCTTGCGCAAGCCTACCAACAATTGCCAGTTGATTTAGAAACAGCGGAAGCACAAACAATTGTGCCTCACGGGGGCATTCAAATGCAACAGACTGCAATTTGGAGTTAGCGTGGCCCCAGGGGTATTCCAGAGCTTAATGGAACACCTATTACAAGGAATAAAGGGGGTGGTACTATACTTTGATGACGTATTAGTATCAGCCAGGAACAAAGAACAACTGAAAGACCGCCTGAGGGAGGTCTTACAAAAATTTAAAGAGGCGGGACTTAAAATTAAAAAAGAGAAGTGCCAATTAGCCACCGATAAAGTTGAATTCCTGGGATACCTCATAGACAAAGAAGGAATCCACCCCACTGAAAACAAAATCAGAGCAATAAAGGAAGCTCCCAGACCCAAAAATAAAACAGATTTACAAGCCTTTTTGGGATTTATTAATTTTTACAATGTATTTTTGCCACACAAAGCAATGGTAGCAGAACCACTACACAGGCTGCTTGATATGAAAGCTACCTGGACCTGGGGATGACGAGAAGAAACAGCATTCCAGGGAATAAATGACTTATTTACATCAGACTGTATGCTAATATAATACAGTGAAACCCTGCCACTAACATTAACGTGCGATGCGTCACCATTCGGCATCGGTGCCATACTCAGCCACATATTACCCGATGGAAAAGAAGCACCTATTGCATTCTATTCAAAAACTCTATCAAAAACAGAGCGGAACTACAGCCAATTAGATAGAGAGGCATTGGCCGCAATAACAGGAGTAAAACGGTTCCATGAGTACATCTATGGCAGAAATTTTTCACTTGTCACAGATCATAAACCTCTTTTAGGAATCCTCGCAGGAAACAAAACTACACCTAACATACTGTCACCGCGGATGACGAGGTGGTCCGAATTCCTCGCTGCATATAACTACAACTTGATCTACCAACCAGGAAAGAACATAACACACGCTGATGCCCTGAGCCATTCCCCCCACCTGAGTTAGAAGAGGATCCTGCACCAACCACATCAACCCTGCAAATTGAGACATTGGCAAGCCTACCCATAACAGCAACAGACATTGCTAGGGAAACCGTGAGAGACAGAAACCTGGCACGGATTTTAAATTGGGTAGGTAAAGGGTGGCCAGAGACCGCAAGTGACGAGACTGTTAAACCGTTTCGGAATAGACAAACGGAACTATCTATCTTAAAAGGATGTGTACTATGGGGGGATAGGGTGATCATACTGGACCGATTGAAGGAATGAATACTTGAATTATTGCATGAGGGTCACCGGGTATTGTCAGAATGAAGTCCCTGGCTAGGAGTTATGTATGATGGCCAGGGATGGATAAGGATATTGGGGAATGGGTAGCAATGTGCAAATGATGCCAAGAATCTAGACCTGCACCCCCTTCTGCACCTGCACTCGACTGGGAAACACCTAGGGGCGCATGGTCTAGGATACACATTGATTTTGCAGGACCAACTAAAGGACACACATTCTTAATAGTGGTAGACACTTACTCAAATTGGCTATAGGTAAGCATTATGCACTCAACCACAACAGAAGCTGTTATTAGACAACTAAGGAAGCTTTTTATGACACATGGATTGCCAGATCTGACAACGGACCGCAATTCACGGCACTAACATTTGAGAGGTTCCTAGCCAAATAAGGGATAAGGCACGCACTAACAGCCCCGGGTTGGCCGGCTACGAATGGACGGGCATAATGCATGGTCCGTTATACTAAAGAAACACTACACAAATTGGGAACTGGAGATATACAGGAAAAGATATATAAGCTACTAAGTATACAACACATTACACCAAACACCACAACGAATAAAAGCCCAGCAGAGCTATTAATGGGAAGGAAACTAAGATCTAACCTAGACAGACTACATCCCACATATAGCCCTGAAAAGCCAACAGACTCCTCCAGTAAGTGCTGCACATTCAAAACAGGGGACTTAGTCTATGCAAAAAACCTCACGGGGGAACCATTGTGGATACCAGCAACAATAACCCAAATAACAGGACCCTGGTCATACAGGGTAGAGACAGAGGATGGAAAGAGCTGGAGGAGACACATAGACCAAATCAGATCGAGGGCCACACTGTGAAACACTAACAATCAAGGGGAAGAATGGGAAGAACTTACACAAACACAGGAATCTCCTCAAATATTAAACAAAAATAGCCAAACCAGAGAGGGGGGAGACCCCTCAAACACAAATGAGAGGGGAGGGGGAGACCCTCCACAAGTACGAGAAGTAACCAAACAAACCCTAACAACGATACAACAACCAATACTAACATTAGCCCCGATTGGAAATCGCAAACACGTACCTGAAACCATAGAAGAAGAAGACAACTTTGAAAGACTGGAGCAGGCTTCGGAGAACCATCAAGAAGCCACTTCTGGCGGGAGCGGCCCAACCGACTCAACCAGCCCGGAAAGGCCAGGCGGGAGCGGCATGGCTGACTCTACCTTCCAGGAGGCTCCACGGAAGAGAACGGGAGAAACAGCGAACCCGTCTGAACAGTCCAGAGACAAAACCACGACTGAATTGCGCAGGTCCAGTCGAACCCATAAGAGCCCCACCTATTTACGTGACTACATAAGATAGGGGAGGCCTGATTGGTTGGACTGGACCACATGGGGAGGGGTGTTATATATTTGCATACTCACCTTGGATAGGTCGGTCCGGACGGTGGGAAATTTGAAGAGCTGTCATTGGCCACGAGCCGCGAGCAGCCCACTATAAAAGCGGCTGCCGCGGTTTCATCGATGTTCAGTTCTAGAGAGAATAAAGAGAATAACAGATCAACTGGGTTTCGAGTCTTTATTCCCACAACGCAACACTCTGCATTGTGTAGGAAACTCACTGAAGCCATCCCCTTCTTAGGAATCTGAAGAGATGGAGCTCCTAGAGCCTTCATAGATCCACTGTGTGACATTTCATTAAAAAAGATTAGAATAATTAGAATATTAGTAATATCATCCAGATTGAGTTCACATGAATTGAATTATTAAGTTGCACATATATAATAGTTATATGTACAATTTTCAGCAGAGATGTTGTTTTCATACACAGATGCATTTATTTGGAAATTCTAACCAGTCTACTGCAATTATTTTTAACCTATACTTTTGTATAATGATAAAAATGCCATATATCTTTAGTAATCACTTAGAGCAAAGAAAACAAAATCTGAATGGCCTGGGCTCACACAGACTTATCTGCACAAGCAAAAAAAAAATCTACTTCCAGGATTATGAAGATGGAGCCTATGTATGCTGTCTATCTTTGGTCTTATATCAGCCAGAAAGGAAGCAGGCACATTCCTCCTTTCACCCTGTATCTTCAGACTGTTTCAGCCATCATATTCAACAATTGTTCAGCCATGAAGGAAAAAAAACCCCCAAAAGTAGACTTATTATTTCATCAGGAGATATTTGAGTCTCCTACCCTTTTAAAAATGCTTCCATCTTCTCTTCTTATGACATCAGTTTTGTCAGCTTAAGATTTTGGGAACTTTGGAAATAAATTTCTTCAGTGTTCTCTCAACTCTCTACTCAATCTATAATTAAGAAAAATAGAGGATATTTTTTCTTTTATTTACCCTAATCTTTATTCAGTGAAATGGGATAAGCAGGTATAAAATGCTGTGAAAGAGGAGGGGGGGGGCAATTATCCAGAGGGTCCTTTGTAGGAACTCAACAGGTTGTTGTTTATCCTAAAGTTGCCTATTGACCAGATATCACATTAATTTTTAGTACATCTTTTTTTTAAAAAAACTTAAAGTACAAGTTTACGGAGGCAAGGAGGAAAATTTGGCTATCATTAATATTGGAGGAGGACAAATATTGACTATTTGTTCATTATGTTAATGAAATGTAATCAATGATTATTCCATATGTATTTAGAATTAGAATTTCTTTATTGTAAACATTACAGTTCAACAAAAAGTTTTAGGGAGATTCTGCAAGCCATTTTTTTTACATTTGGTTAATGGCCCTGGAAATAGAGGTGCATACATATCTTTTGCATATATAAATCATAATTGAAATTATTTAGATCCTCATGCATGATCTGATATGAAACCATCTTTCAAATTTCCTTAATTCTGCAAACCTGTTGCAATTGTGATATACAAATATTAGTTAGCATACTCTGGTTTAGAGAAGAAAATTCAACTCTCTCCCATCTTAGTGACAATCTATATCCATTATAAGCAATGCAAGCTAATTTTCCTAATTAAGTAGTGTATTTGGTAAGACTGGAAAAACATATTATTGTACTATATGTAATAAACGTTTTCAATCTTTGAATGAAAGTTTAATACTATGATGATGATGGGGATGGTGGTGATATAGGTATAACGATGATGAACGTTATTATTCTTACCAAAATGCAATCAGGGAAAGCATTTGGTAGCATTTAATTATCCTTCTTAATTACCTATTTTTATCAGGTATTCTGAAATTATTGAGAATGTTGCTTTCACATCACAAATACAATAGGTGTGCAGAATTAAGGAAATTTGAAAATATAATTTCATGTTACATCATGCATGAGGTTGATCCATAGTTTATATATGAAAATGCTATACGTATAATATAAAGGGTTAGGGCTACATTGCTGAACTGTATAATCTTATTAATGGCTTTGAATTATTTCTTGGAATGTTGAGGATAATTCCCTATTTATGTAATAAATATGACCAGTAAAATACTCATCTTGTTAGTACAATTGGATAGAACAAAAATAGATAATATAATAGTAAACATTACTAAACTGTAAAGGAGATTAAGCTATATAATTGCATTAAGATTTAATTGTAAATATGACACCAATAATGATAACAAATAAGGAACCACAACTGTCGATAATGGAATTGCCCTTTATTCGGTTTTTTGTGTGTGTTTTTTTTTCTATGTTGTGTATGTGTTTGTTTGTTTATTTTAATTGTATATTCAGTAAAGTTTGCTTTAAAAAAATACTCATCTTTATGATAGATATTTCTTGACTTACAAGCACAATTGAGCCCAAAATTTCTGTTGCTAAGTGAGACATTTGTTAAGTGAGTTTGGCCCCATATTATGACCTTTCTTGCCACAGTGATTAAGTGAATCATCATAGTTGTTAAGTTAGTAACACAGTTGTTATGTGAATCTGGTTTCCCCATTGACTCTGCTTGGGAGAAGGTTGCAAAAGGTGACTACATGACCCCAGGACACTGCAAACGTCACAAATATGAGTTAGTTGCCATGCATCTAAATTTTGAGCACATACTAGTGGGGATGCCGCAACAGTTGTAAATGTGAAAAATAGTCATTTTTTTCAGTGCCGTTAACTTCAAAAAGTCATTAACTGAACTGTTGTAAGACAAGGACTACCTGTCAAATGTGATTGGACATCAAAATAATTTTGGCTTTGAGATGGGTTCTTGTTACTTCCCATGATTCTAATATGACCACAAGTATTCTGCAGTTTTGCTTCTCTTTTTGGAGAACTACACATTTTTGTTCAATCATGAACCTTTGAAAATATTTATTTAAAATGCATCTGCTTCACAAGTCATGGTTAAAATAATCACAGTTTGGATTGTGAATAAAACACTGAACTTCAGTGAAAGAAAAGCTTCCAATTTCTTCTTTGAGACTACACCAGACCTTGGCTGACAGCAAAGGCAGGCTGCATGAATAACACGATCACATCAGTTCCTTCATGTCATGATAAGCTGACATATTTTGATGCTCATTTGTTCCAATTAAATTTCTACTGATTTCAAGAACTTTGAGAGCTGGTTTCTTGCTCTAATGAGCTGCAGAATTTTAATCATGTGGTGTTAATGAAAAGCAAATTGCCATGAGACAGAAAACATAATGATTTAATACCTTCATTCTGTGTGTGTGTGTGTGTGTATACACACCCACCCACACACCCTTAAGCATAAGCACAAGTTGTCATGTCAGTACTAGCTGGTCTATGTAAAGAATTAAAATAATAATTAATCTGGGCCACATACAATATTTTGTGATTTCCTGATTCTGCACATTCCTACGCATGAAATTATTTTAACAAAGACATTTTATTGTGGCTGCTTCAGGCTGTTGCTGATGTCAGGCTACTGATGTGGTCCTTCTCAAATCTCCCCCCAGCAGCACCGTGTACTTGCCTGCTAGAAAGAGAAGAGAAGAAAAAGAGGAAGGGGGAGAGAAAGGAACAGGGAAGGAGGGGAGGAAGGAAGAAATAAACAAGGAGAAAGGGGAGAGGGATAGATGGAGGAAGGAAGGGAGGAAGGAAGGAAAGAAGGGAAGGAGGGAGGGAGGGAGGTTTCTGATGTTCCCTGCCAGATTCCCACAAGGAAACTTAGTGGAGAAGCCAGCAGGAAATTGGAATTATTTTTCAGTTACAAGATATTTTGATGATTTTCTTAAAAGGTATCACTCCATATCAGTCATCAGTAATTGCATTTAGAACATTTTGCATTATTCCTCAGTTTTACTTCTACAAGCGTTAGAAAAAAAATCATGAAACCATCATTTCATTGTTTCCCAGTTTGGAACTCTCTAGAATAAGAGAACAACAGACCTGGAAGTGATCTTGGAAGTCTTCTAGTCCAACCTACTGTTCAAGCAAGAAACCTTATAACATTTCAAACAAATGGTTGACCAATCTTTTCTTAAAAACCTCCATGTTGGAGCACCCAGAACCTCTGCAGGCAAGTTATTCTATTGATTGTTTCAGGAAAATTTCTCCTTAGTTCTAAGCTGCTTCTCTCCTTGATTGGTTTCTATCCATTGCTTCTTGTCCTGCCCTCAGGTGCTTTGGAGAATAGCTTGACTCCCTCTTCTTTGTCCCGCCTCTGATATATTGAAATACTGTTATCATGTCACCCCAGTCCTGCTTTCCATTAAACTAAACATACCCAATTCCTGCAACCATTCTTTATATGTTTTAGACTTTAATCCTCTAATCATCTTTGTTGCTGTTCTCTGCACCATTTCTAGAGTCTCAACATCTTTTTTACATCAGGGTGATCAAAACCGGATTCAATGTTCCAAATGTGGAATGTTGTATTGCATTGCATTGCATTGTATTTCTGGAACCCAAGACATCTGGAGGACAGTGGATTATGAAAGGACAAATGCTATGTCTTAATCACAATTTAGAAATCAGAATGACTGGATTCACATAACTTACTGAACCCAAACACAGCATACTTCAGTATGGCTTTGTAAAATCTGTGAAACAAGATCTTATACTTTCTATATAATGTCTGCTTACATCATTGAGTAGATTGACATATAGAAGCTTTTGACAAGAAATGTACTGGCAGTTTGAGAAAGTATTTGGGACTAACTTTGCGAAATAGGCATGTAGCAAGAGGCAGCTTTTGGTTTCAATATTTGAAAAGATGATAGAATAATAGAACATTTCCAAATAATTTAGCCAATAAATGAAAAGTTCATCGTCAAAGGCATTCCATTGTCATCCATGGAAATCACCTTGAGAATCAGAAAATAAGAAATTAACATTGCATGAATCAGCTCTAATGAATGAACTTTATTGTCTTTTAAAAGTGGGTTGGATCCTAAGACGCAACCTTCAGTGAATTACTCCCTTCCTACAAAGGGTTTTGTCTCTTTGAGTTGCTGGAATTATGAATGTGAGGAATCTGTGACTTTCCAAAAGGAATTCAGCTACAAGTGACTCATCTTGGCCTTTAGGCTCATTTGATGAAACTGAAGGAAGAGGAGTCCCATAATATCTTGAGAATTAGAAATAATATATCCTTATCCCAATACCAAGAAGCACCTCTTAGTGGAACCTTCTTAACTGTATAACATTTGTAATCTAAATGTATTAAAACCTAAGAGCTTCTCTACAAGGGTACTTCTTCATTACTAGGTGCTATTCACCAATCCCAAAACTATGCTGACATAAAATTTGCTACCCCCATTTCTAATCTCTGCCTGCATTTCATCTCTTCTAAATCTCTATTGAATAATGTCCTGAATAATGTATGTGCCATTCATTATAGACAAGATAATTGGGTTTTCTCCTCTAGCTTTACATCTAAGGTATTTCCCATTCAGCATGTCACCATCCAGCAGGGGGGAAAAGTCCAACCATCAATTCAGTGTAACAGCAGCTCTGCCTGGATACCCTAATGTGCCTTATCTTCCCCTCCTCCCACATCCAATTTAGGCACTTCATACATTAAAATAATCAGGATTTTTAAAATATATGATTACAAGACAGAAATAGCTTCAGAGAGTAATAAAAATCTCTTTGGTCATGATTCTATGACTGTCTAGGCAAGAACTACCAGAGGACTGGAAAAGAGCTGATGTAGTTCCTATTCTCAAAAGAAGGGGAGAATTGATCCAGGAAACTGCAGATCTATCAGCCTGAATTTAATACCTGAGGGCGTTTCTGGAAAAGATAATCAAGCATTGAATCTGTGAACACTTAGGGGCAAACAAAGTCATCAACAAAAGCCAACATGAGTTTATCAAAAACAGATCATGCCAAATTTTATTGCATACTTTGACAAAGTGACAAAATTAGTGGTTCAGAAAAATGCTATGGATATAATTTACTTGGACTTCAATAAAGCATTTGATAAAGTAGACTACAACCATTACTTGATAAGATAGAAAAATGTGGCATAGACAGAATCACCACCAGATGCATTTATAAGTGGCTAATCATTCACACTCAATTTGTAGTCTTTAATGGAATTACATCTACATGGAGGGAAGTATGCAATGGGGTACCCCAAGGCTCTGTCTTAGGCTCAGTACTCTTCAATATCTTCATCAATTATTTAAATGAGGAGTTGAATGGCAAACTCATCAAATTTGTAGACACAAATCAGGCTGTTGTTTGAGCTCCGAGTTTGGCAATTTGGTTGCAAACATTCGAGAAGACATCATTGGTGTGTTTTGAATTGTGCTCATCTGTCAGAACACAGGTCTTTAAATACCTTTTTTAATGAAGTGCAAATTAGTCTGAATGTTGCTTGTTCAAATATTTCTGAGTCATGGTCTGATTTCAGACTGTTTGAATGGCTGGCTGTTGTTACTGAGATGTGGCCTGATCTCTTGTGAGCCAATGGATTATAATTTTGTTGCTTCATAGTGGGGTGCCTGTTTGTTCATTTTAAATGCTACCTTCAGAATCGTGGTTGATGCAGTTCTTTAGTTCTCAATGACTGGTAGACTGGATCAATGTCAATGTGTCTGTTTATTGATGTATTGGTGGGAAACCAGGCTTCAAGGAATTCTCTTTCTCTCCTTGTTTTTTCTGGGTTACCACTGTGGTCTCAGTTAGATCAAATTTGTGATCTTCCAAACCTTTGTGGAGTGACGTGAGGGATAGTGGGTCATGTCTATTGATAGCCAGGATGTGTTCAGGCAGTCTGTTTGATAGCTTTCTTCCTGTTTGTCCAACATAGTTCTTTTCATGGTTGCTGCACTGGATTTGATATATGACACCTGATCTTTGATTTGTTTCCATCTCTCTTTTGGTTTTGACAGGGTCCTTCTGAGAGTTGAGGTTGGTTTGTGGTCTACTACAAGATCATGTTGGCGCAGTAGACTTGCAGTCATTTCTGAGACATTCCGTACATAGGGGATTGACACCAAACTGGCGGGAATAGCCAACACACCAGAAGGTAAGTTTAAAATACCAAAGAATAGTAACAGACTTGAACATTGGGCCCTTTCTAACAAAATGAAATTCAATGGTGAGAAAAGAAAGGTTCTACATTTAGTCAAGAAAAAACAAACACAGAGATACAATATAGGTCATGGGTCTCAAACTTGATCACATCTCGTGATATATCATGATGTGGCACAATGTAAGAAAGATGTTGAGACTCTAGAAAGAGTACAGAGAAGAGTAACAAAAATAATTCAGGGACTGGAGGCTAAAACATATAAAGAAACAGTTGCTGGAATTGGGTATGCCTAGTTTAATTAAAAGAAGGACTGGGGTGATATATCTAAGGGGCTGCCACCACGAAGGAGGGATTCGATCTATTCTCCAAAGCACCTGAAGGCAGGACAAGAAGCAATGAATAGAAAGTAATCAAGTAGAGAAGCAACCTAGAACTAAGCAGAATTTTTCTGACAGTTAGAGCAATTAATCAGTGGAACAACTTGCCTCCAGAAGTTATAAATGCTCCAACACTGGAAGTTTAAAGAAGAGATTGGATAACCATTTGTCTGAAGTGATGGAGGTTTTCATGCCTGAATAGGAGGTTGATCTCCAAGGTCCTTTCCAACTCAGCTATTCTGTTATTCAGAAACCAAAATACTGAAAGTCAGTAGCCATTGGGCCACCGCTTCCTTATTTAGGAAGAAGAGAATTTTCCTAAAATGGGTGAATGCAGGGAAACTGGAAAAAAAAAAAAAAGCTCAGTGCAACACATCTGATAAATATCATGTCTTCTTCCCAAGATGAAGTAGCAAGAATCTGCTTTCCTTTTCTTAACATTTCTAGAAGTTTGACAGAAATTAAGAGTTATGAAAAGCAAAAATTACATAAGTTAGAAAGCAGGAGGAAAAAAAGGGGGACATGCCTGAAGATGGCCCAACGCCACTATGGGCAGACACATTTCTAGTCCCCTGAAATGGCACAGATTTTACACATTTTGAGATTCTCATTGGATAGCATCAGAATAAACCTTGCATATCAATATAGCTGAAGATAATACAAAGCTACTTCTTTATGAACAACAACAGTATCGTGGAAACCAAGGGGAACAGTTGGTGTCAGAACACGACTGTGAAGTGGAGAAGTGCAAGTGATAACAAGACACAATTGTAAAATAGCTGAGAAGCAAAGAAAGAGGACACTTTCCCAAAGGCAGCATGAAATAACTAAATGATGATACATTGCGAATCATTCAAATAGTCACATAGGCTGTCTGATTCCTGTTCAATGCAGCAAATAAGTGACAGGGGCAAGGAAAAGAGGGCAGGCAAAAAGGCAAGAAGAGCAACTATCGAAGTCCCCCTTCCTTTACCCCCAGACATTGCCACAGACACTGTCTTTTTTGATACTTAGCAAGAGCAAGAGCACTTAGACTTATATACGGCTTCACAGTGCTTTACAGCCCCCTCTAAGTGGTTTACAGAGTCAGCATATTTCCCCCAACAATCTGGCTCCTCATTTTACCCACCTCAGAAGGATGGAAGGCTGAGTCAGCCTTGAGCCAGTGAGATTCAAACTGCCAAATTGCAGGCAGGCAACAGAAGTAGCCTGCAGTACTGCATTCTAACCACTGAGCCACCGTGGGTCATAATATGTTACTTACTCCCTGCAGATATGCTGATAGAAATCTAAGATCAGCACCTCCAGAGGATGGCTGCCCAGTCAAGGAGAATTTCAGGTTTCTATACACTTTAGTGTCCTCCTTTGCACCTGTTCCAGTTTCTCTGAAAATTTCTTTAAAAAGTGATAGTTAGAACTGAGGCCCATACTTGAAGTAGCTAATGCAGAATAAAGGCAGAATTATTCTTTTGAAGATTGATAACCTTTGTATTTGCCATTTTAATAGCCATATCCACATTGCCAGTTTATTCGCAGCTTGAGTTCAACTACAATTCTAATTTTATTTTATTTTTTTAAATAAAGTTTTATTGAGTTTTAACAAAACAAATAAGACATCTTATTTGAGTGCAGCATGGTTCCGGGTTATCACATTTCCATACAGACACAATTTCATATGCATATTCATCTTATATATTCAGCTTCATATCTTATTGCTCTTTTTCCAACTTCTCATTATTTCTCTCTTTACTTCTCTTAATTTTCTTTTATGATTATCTCATTTTCTTCTTATTTAATTGTATTTTTTTTACCTAAATTTCTATATCTTTTTATTCATTATATTTATACTTTCATCTGTCTTGTTTACAATTTCATTATGTTCTCTTCCAACCTTCTTAAAAAGCAAAATTCCCTCTATGATTGCCAATCGGAGTGCAGGCTTCCAAATAATTGACAGTCTGGTGGAATCATCTCTTCTATTCATGAATAAAAAATAGAAAATATTCATGAAAAAAGACCTGAAAGCATGAATAGAAGAGATGATTCCACCAGACTGTCAATTATTTGGAAGCCTGCACTTACAAACAAAAAAATCTCCAGACCACAAGCCAGGCAAACACCTGGGCACAAACAGATCCCCCCGATACCTCCAGCTCAAACACACCCCAGTGAGGCACCCAGAAGAAAACTAGCTTCCTAACAAATGATATCTGTCCATTTACTCGGAGCCAAGCTGCACTAAAAGCCTCCAATACAGGAACACAATGTTGCCAGCCAATCAAGACACACAAAAAATGCCACAAAACACACAGAAGATATTAGAAACACCAATCAAGTAGAACACAGCAAACTCCAAGACCAATAAACACAGACCAAGACTCCCAACCAATCAGGATGAAGAAAAAACCATTCTGGCACAGCAGTAGGCTAGCCCCAAATTTAAAACTGAAACAACTGTAAAAGTCTGACTCACAGACGAACACAATACAGAAGCCTGATGATGGCAGATGAGATTCTGCCGAAACGTTGCTACAACTTTAAAAGCACAACTATAATGACGTGGGACAAAGCTGAGTACCATCCATATATATATATGTGTGGATCTTTGGTTGTTCGGGTTTTCTCCCGCGTAAGATTCGAAGTATCTAGGCAACGTTTCGATGAAGTCTCATTCTTCATCCTCAGGCTTCTGTCTTCGGCTCTTGCTTCTCAGAGTGATGTGAGATTGCAGCTGCTTCTTCCTTTTAACTGCTAGTGGGGTGGGACTTGATTGGGTGGGGGCTTGGCTGTGTTCTGATTGGGTGGGGGTGTGTTCTCATTGGTAGGGGATTTGGCTGTGTTCTGATTGGTTGGGGGGGTTGGCTGTGTTCTGATTGGTTGGAGGCGTGTTCTGTTCAGGTGGGGGCTTGGTTGTGCTCAGGTTAGTCTTAGTTGCTGGGGATTTGAGTTGGTGAGCTGTGATCTTGCTGTTTGGCTTCGAGTTCGTGGTGGTGCTGCATCTTCATAGTGGGTGTCGGTTTGCTTCATGTATGGCTCGGAGGGGTTTGAAGTGGGTAGTGATGCAGCTGCAGTGCAGCTTCTGGTCCATGGTCGTGTCTCATCTTCTGAGTGGGTGTGAGTCTGTTTTCTACATGGAAGTGTGGTGGTGGCATCTTGTGTGGCTCTCATGGGTGTGGGTCTGGTGTCCTTCTTCATGTTAGGTACTGCGTCTGTTCATGAGGGCGGGTTTCCAAATGGCTGGAAGGCGGGAGGTGTCATCTCGTTTGTTCATGCTGTGTGGGCGTTTTTCTATCTCTATGGCTTCTCTGATTATTCTGCTGTTGAAGTGTTCGGTTTTGGCGATAGTTCTGGTATTTTTAAAATCAATTTCATGTCCTGTGGCTTTGAGGTGTTGGAACAGGTCGTTTCTTCTTTTTTGATTGAGTTCTTATGTTCTTCAATGCGTGCACTTATTCTTCTGTTAGTTTGTCCAATGTATGTGGTAGGGCAGGCAGTGCAGGGGATTTCGTATACTCCTTGGTTTTCTAATTCGATTTTGTCTTTGGGGTTTCTTAGGATGGTGGATATTTTTCTGTTTGTGCAGAATGCTGTTTTGATGTTGTGTTTTTGGAGGATCTTGCTGATTTTGTCTGTAGTGCCTTTTATATATGGGAGGAGGGCTTTGCCGTTTTCTTGTTCTCTGTCTTGGATTTTGGGTGGGGTTTCTTTTTGGATTAGGTGGGTAATCTTCTTTCTTTGGAATCCATTGGCTGTAAGTACGTTGGTGAGAGTGTGTAGTTCGTTTTTTTGGTGTTGTTCATCGGCTAAGCATTTAGTTCTGGAGATGAGTGTCTTGGCTACGGAATTGATCTGTGCTGGGTGATGGTGTGAGAATGCATGTAGATAGCGGTTTGTATGTGTTTTCTTCTGGTAGATGGTGTGTCCTAGGGAGCCATTGGATCTTTTGTATACCAAGACATCTAGGAAGGGAAGTTGATTGTTGGCTTCTGTTTCCATGGTGAATTGTATTTTGGGGTGTAGGCTGTTGAGGTGTGTGAGGAAGTTGTTCAGTTTTTCTTTCCCATGTGGCCAGATTATGAAGGTGTCATCTACGTATCTGAGCCAGAGTTTGGGTTTGTGGTCGTATTTTTCTAGAGCTTGTGTTTCAAAGTGTTCCATGTAGAGGTTTGCGATGACAGGTGAGAGGGGTGATCCCATGGGTGCTCCTTCTATTTGTTTGTATTTTTGTCCATTTGTCCAATACCCGCGAGAACCTCAGAAAACAAATATTGCACCTCTACAGGGAGGAAACCCACCATCTGACCAGGACTTATGAAAAACTTGAAGTCCAAAGAGCTTCCATTTTATGTGACCTTGCATTCCTATGCAACTGCCGAGATCAAAATTTAATTCATGAAGAATGACACCAGACCCACACCCATGAGAGCCACACAAGATGCCACCACCACACTTCCATGTAGAAAACAGACTCACACCCACTCAGAAGATGAGACACGACCATGGACCAGAAGCTGCACTGCAGCTGCATCACTACCCACTTCAAACCCCTCTGAGCCATACATGAAGCAAACCGACACCCACTATGAAGATGCAGCACGACCACGAACTCGAAGCCAAACAGCAAGATCACAGCTCACCAACTCAAATCCCCCAGCAACTAAGACTAACCTGAGCACAACCAAGCCCCCACCTGAACAGAACACGCCTCCAACCAATCAGAACACAGCCAACCCCCCAACCAATCAGAACACAGCCAAACCCCCTACCAATGAGAACACACCCCCACCCAATCAGAACACAGCCAAACCCCCACCCAATCAAGTCCCACCCCCACTAGCAGTTAAAAGGAAGAAGCAGCTGCAATCTCACATCAGTCTGAGAAGCAAGAGCCGAAGACAGAAGCCTGAGGATGATGAATGAGACTTCATCGAAACGTTGCCTAGATACTTCAATCTTACGCGGGAGAAAACCCGAACAACCAAAGATCCACATATAAATACCCGCGAGAACCTCATATATATATATATATATATAACACAGCCAAGCCCCCACCCAATCAAGTCCCACCCCCACTGGCAGTTAAAAGGAGGAAGCAGCTGCAATCTCCATTACTCTGAGAAGCACAGAGCCGGAGACAAAAGCCTGAAGATGATGAATGAGACTTCATCGAAACGTTGCCTATATACTTCGAATCTTACGCGGGAGAAAACCCGAACAACCAAAGATCCATATATATACACACACACACACACACACACACACACACACACACACATTAGTAACCAAATTGTTATTTAAATTCATTCTAGTTCTGGTATGAGCCTCGTAAATCTTTCACGTTTCTTTTCAATATTTATCAATCTTTGAGAACAGTTGAAATGTTTCCCTCCCTTCTTCATTATTACTTAACTGTTAATAAGCATACCATTGGATAGTCATACAGTTTTATCTTATAAGTTATTTACTATTAATAAGCAAAATAATTATTCAAATTCATTCTAGTAACTGGTATAAATTTCCTTATAAATCTTTCACATTTCTTTTCAATATTTTATTAATCTTTAGAAACAATTACAGTGTTTCCCTCTCTTCTTTATTATTGCATTAATTATAAATAAACATACCATTACATAACAATACAATTAAAATAATCTCATAGATTATTTACTTATTTCATTTCTAACTCATTACAGTATTCTACTTTCACAACGCTATCTTTTGTACCTTTGCAGAAACCTCACTTTTAACTTAATTTAGCCATTGTCTCTGTGTTTTGTAGCTGAGCAAATACCTTTAATCGTAGTATGTTTCCCCTTTTTCTTTATTTCCTGCTTTTGTCCCTCATGAATTCTTTCCCTTTCTATCTTCCCCTCCTTTTTCACATCCCTTTTTTATACCTTTCTCTCTCTAATTTTCCCTTCTGTGGTTTTCTTCTGCTTTTCCTTGCTGTATACTTCCTTTTCAGACTATTTTTCTTTTGGACTGTTCCCTTTGATCTGAAACTTTTAACTCGTTTCCCCCCCTTTCCCCCTTATTACCACATTTTGCATTATTTGATCATTGAAAATGGCTTCTTCTTTATCCTGCCCTTCTTGCTCTCGAAGCTTTTCCTTTTCCTTTTCATAGTTCAGGATCTCCATTTCAAGAAATTCAAATACGAAGCCAAAGGATCTTCCTCCCCTTTCTGCATCTTCTTTCTGTTTTTTAAGATTCATCTTCAATTCCTCCAGGAGTGATGCCATTTTAAACACTTTTGAACACTTTTGAACCCGATTGACTTTAAGTAAAAACAGAAAAAGAAAGAAAAAAACCAATGCCAAAAACTTTTTTTTATATCACCAAATGATCCCAGACTGTTCCTTCTTGTTTCTTTTCTTTACTTTTCCTTTCCATGGGTTACTATATCTTTTAATAAGGTTTCAGTTACAATGTATCCTCTGGAGTCTTTTCAAAGTTTCACTGTTAATCCTCTTTATTTTTCCAGGTGGCACTCCATTTTTCATTATCCCAAGTTCCACCCTTTTGCCTCCACTTTTCTCCTTTTAAGGGCTTTAAAATGACAAAAAAAAAATCTTTATTCTTCTTTTGACACTTAGATTTCAGTTTAAAGTTGCCTATTACTGTCAAAATAGATTAATACAAATTTCTTTCCATACCATTTGCAATTGTCAATATATAGGTAAAAAAGGGTTTTTAACTTCCTTTTCTCTCTCCTTCGCCGCTTAAAAGTCTTCTTTCAGAAGTATCCCTCTAAGTACTTTTAGATTCAGGGTACCTTGCTTAGATGTTCTCTGTTGTTTAGCCCAGTCTGTCCTGCTTTCCTCTTTGTCTTCCTCCTGCACAATCTTATCCAGTCAGGTTCTTCTTTGAGGTGGCCATTTTTGACCACTGCTGCAACCGCCTTCAGGAGAGCAAGTTTAGACCAGGCAAGGAGGAGAGATGCGGCTCCTCTCCACTCAGCTAGCAATCTCCCCCCTCTTCACCACCTCTACGGGGTGGCTTCAGCCCCGAATCCAAAAGATCGGGGTGCTCCAGCGGTGAGCACAGATCGAAACCACACACGATCGCCCATTTCGGTCTGTTGCTGGAGAAACCTAAACCAGAAAGTCCCTAACTTTCTTTCTTTATGTCCTATTACCAAGCCAGATATCTCCCATTCTAACTCAGTATATTTGACTTTATTTCAAAGAATATGTTCTTCACTTCATAAGGGAATAATTTAGCATTTACAGCCATTAAATTTTAGAGTATTAATTTCACCCCCTCTTGAATGTTTTTGAAAGTGTAAAATATCCATTTCAGAACTAGTCAAATGGGAAAGCAGCCACATTGGTTGAGCAGAGATAATTCTTCTTTTCCACCATATTTCCACCATGTAGTAATAAAGGGTGATTTTGTTTCTCTTACTTTAGCCAAGAAACTTGGATTTAATAGCATTTTACCTTCTGATGGTCCCTCAAGTTTAGAAATAGCCTGTCACTTGACAGACCTCTCAGATGAATCACTTTAGGAGCAGCAGCAGCAGCAGCAGCTAAAGACTGTCTTTAACACAAATTGTCAATCATATCCGGGAGTAACAAGGCAAAGAAGAAGAAGCAATACTTGTGGAAATGCTCTTTGTTCTTGGTTTAAACTTTCTGTGTGCTTTGCTTAGAAGTGGTTGGAAGGGAGGGCTAAGGAGAGGCCTTTGAAGATTTCCAAAATAGTTTGAATATTGGCTATGAAGGAATATTTATTTTATTTATTTTTATTATTTCTAATAAATAACCCAAGACAGCAAATATACCTAATACTTCTTCTTCCTCCTATTTTCCCCACAACCTTGTGAGGTGGACCAAACATATATTTTTTACAATTACACTGAACTTCACATTCCCCAAATTTAAAAATATTTAAGATGTACTCTTAACAATACAGAAAAAAACATTCCATAGTTATCAGGGAAAAAAAACACAATTATCCATTTTAAATTAGCCTCTTAAATCCAGAATAAGAATCAGATTAGATCACATAGTTTGTACTAGTAATTAGAAAACTATCATGAGACTAAAAAAATCTCTGGATGAATTTTAGATAATTAATATTTAACCTCAGTATTAGTGGATTCATACAAAGCATATTGAAATAGAATTCAAAAACATCAGGCACCATATTGCATAGCAATAAGGTTTTATGAGCTGTAATAATATTCCATGGACAATACAAGTAAACTGGTAGATGTTATATATAAAGACAAAAAAACAGAAGGAATCTGATAGCACCTTTTCATACCAACATATTTTATTAAAAGGCATAAGCTTAAACTCAAATTCAAAACAATTTATTACAGCCATAAGGCCAGATACACCAAAATATCTAATAATAGAACTGTTGTGCTACCATCTGTACAATATGCTATCCTATTCATTAAATTTGGATACTTATTTTCTCATCACTTCTTATTATATCATTTATTTTATTTTATTTTATATGTTCTTAATTATTTTTAGATTTCATTAAACATACATACATACATACATACATACATACATACATACATAATTTTATCTTTTTTCAAGACTGTACATATGAGGATAAAATGGGTAAGATCCTATGGTGCTTCCAGGCAGAAAGGAAAATAGTGACACTGACCAATACCAGACATTGTGGTAGGAGACAAGGGCCAAAGACAAGGGTGATGATAGATATAGCAGTGACAAGTGACAGCAAGATTAGTAAAATGGATGAAGAAACGAGAGCAGTACCAGGGCGTGAAACTCAAAGGGAAAGTGATCCCAGTGACAGCAGGAGCTCTCAGTGCTGTAATTGTTGGGAGAGTGGCTCCAACACCTATCTCAGGAATGACACCAGAGCTTTCTGTTCAGTGGAGTGCAGCATTAGCAACAGCTAAGAACCTGTGCAGAACCTCAAATTCCCAGAGCCCTCCACTGAGATAGACATATCCATCAGTAGGGGGATAATGAAATTAGATGGGGGATGGGGGGAAGAGAGAGAGACAGAGAGAATAGAATTCTTTATTGATTGGACACACATGGAATTTGTCTTGGTGCATATTCTCTCAATGTACATAAAAAGAAAAAATGTATTCAAGAGTCAAGAATCATAAGGTACAACACTTAATAATAGACATAAGGTACAATAAGCAATCAAATCATACTAGGAAACAGTCGATATAAATCGTAAGGATACAAGCGACAAAATTACAGTCATACAGTCCTAAGTGGGAGGGGATGGATGATAAAGAGTGATGAGAAGATTAATAGTAATAGTAGTGCAGACTTTGTAAATAGTTGGACAGTGTTGAGTGTATTATTTGTTTAGCAGAGTGATGGCGTTTGGGGAAAAACTGTCCTTGTATCTAGTTGTTCTGGTGTGCAGTGTTCTGTACTGTCATTTTGAGGGTAGGAGTTGAAACAGTTTATGTCTGAGATGTGAAGGGTACAGAGATTGGAGACTAACAAATTTACAACCAAATGAAATCTTGTAATTTTATGCAATCAGTGTTGTGCATGTCATAGAAGATAATATCTTTTGAGGAAGTCCTTTCTCTCTTCCAAAGAGTGACTTCTTCTTACATAGCAAACAAGTAGGGACAAATCATAGCTTCTAGCACACTCACTCACTCACTCACTCACTCACTCACACACACACACACACACACACACAAAACCTCTGCAACAGGGTCTCCCCTTTCCATAGTTTTTGATTCCCTACCAGAGAAAGGCTCTCATGAACAATAACTGTGCTTCACAAAAATGTATTCTTTTTTTTAAATTTACTCCTATGTTTCTAGACCTGTTATAATAGAAATGTTTGATAAATGTAAAATATTGTACTTATTTCAGATTAGTTGGTGCCTATTAGTCTCTTTTCATCTTGGGGACTAGCAGGCTCTTAGACTGCATCAAGAGGATGCAAATGCAATGTGCCTTATACAGAAAGAGACAATCACTTTATTCCAAACATGTGGTATTGTAGCAATTTTGTATGATCTCTATTAAAATTTACATATGGTTGAATACAAAGTTTCTCAAAAACACCTGGCCTAATTTATTTAAAAAATGGGCAAGTATTAATTAATCTTACCTAGAAGATGAAAGTTCCAGGGGACTTTGTCTGCCATAGACTAAGCCCTATAGTTTTCTACACTATGACTGCAAAACAGAAATTGACTAAAAGAGAATTTAATTCATTTCATATGAATAACAGTGATGTACCTTTAGCATGTGACCAAGATAGAAAAATGCATTCAGAATAGGATAGAATAGAATAGAATAGAATAGAATAGAATAGAATAGAATAGAATAGAATTCTTCATTGGTCAAGTGCAAAGAAGGAATTTGTCCTTGTAAAGATGTCATTTGTAAGGATGTCATTAGCTTTAAGATTTATTTACATTTATATCTCATGTGCTTGTTCAGAAGAATGAACAGCATAGCTGGGAGGGGGAAGAGTGGACTCCTAATGAAATATTGAAATTAAAATAGCATTTTAAACAGTTGCAGAACTAAAACACTTAAAAGAATTGGATTCCATGTGGGTTGAAAAGGCCAAGATTTTGTAGCATAAAGAAAAGGATGCCTTTCTGCATTCTTTAAGAGATTCACATTATTTTACATTATGTGTGTTGCATTTTGTTGTGGGTGGTAATGGAGAGATTAGCACAAGCACAAGACTAATCACACAATGTATCCATGTCCTTGACTGACCCAAAGGATTTGCTGATTGGAAATCTGAGCCACAGTTAACTCAATTTGACATAGATTTTATTCTTCAGGTTACTTTTGATACTTGTTGCAAAGACAGCTTAAATAAATTTTTGTCAATGAATTATGAGTCTGTTGGATAATGCCCATTTGAAAGGCAAAATTACTTGATTTAAGAAAACCATTCTTAGGAAGTAAAGGCTTCCCTTTCCTAGGCATGCTACTATACCTCACTTGCACACGCAAATTTATTTGTATTGATAAACTTTTGGTCTAATCTGACCGTGACAAGGGGAAGATATTCTGTCGTATTCCAGATGTTAACAACTACAACTCCCATCATCTGCAATTAGCTTAGCCAATTACAAGGATATTGGGAGCTGTAATATGGTCTTCTCTCTTATGTGTCAGATTACCCAGTCTTTCATTTGATTACAGTATCCATACAATCAAGTCATGATGGCCAGATTTACAGTATAAGGAACTATCATACACTCACTGGATTTCAAATCTAATATTGTAAATTCTAACAATCTTTACCATTATTTGATTTCTAAATACAGCCTTTTTGAATATGCGTTTTGTTTAGATATGTCACAGGAATCTGGTATGCATAACAATGGTACTCTTTTCTGTCTCCTGAATTAAAACACTGTGTGTCCCAGTGCTTTTCTTCTTTTACTGGTTATGAATCCATATGCTTTATTTTGGAACAGACAACTGACATATAGAAGTGCCCAAGGATTCAGAACGAGCAGAATAAACACCCACACTGCCTGTTTATTGTGGGCTTGGCATGTTGATGATGCTGTGAAGGAAGAGACAGCTGGCTGTTTAGTCATGCCAATCGTGCAGACCCCACAGGTGTAGAAAGTACAAATGAATCTCAGTTTGAATTGCAAAAAGAATAAAATCTACTTTGATGGAAGTCAAGTTTATTATGCATTCAAGACTTTCACACCTACTAAAGTTGATTAATGAACTGTTTAAATATGAGTTTTGATAGCATCTGTCTTCATCAATAGAACGCAATTGTATTGATGCTGTTAGCTAATATTACCTCTCTGTTCTCCAAATATCTGTATCATTATTTTGCCTATTTGATATTTAGGTATTAATATTTGCAAGCAATAGTATCCTTCCCAATATCAAAATGAAAAGCTTGCATTTACTATGGGTAGTTTATCATCTGCAAAGTTTGATTAAGGAATTGGATCAGATTCCCAACTGAACATTAGGAGATAAATAATTCTAAATGTAATCACTGAATTAAGCCATGGTTTGTTAAGCAAGTCATCCTTACTTGGTTCACTCATACAGCTTCTGTGGGAGCAATTTAGAAAGCAGTTTCATTTTTTTTTTCCAGTAGATCAGATGTATGCAAAACTACTGCCAAATCCATCTCCAACCCTGTCTGGGCAAGCCCAGGGCAGACTTATTCAGGTAAAGTAAGAAACAAAGCATAGTGTGAGTTTTGTCACTGTTGCAGTTTCAACTTGGCAACACTGACCAGATTTGTATAAGCAAAGCAGAAGCACTGTCAAAATTTATCGTGTGTGTGTTGTATATGTGTGTGTGTTTTACATATATTCTTTATTATTTTAGAGAATTACAAACTTAAGGACTCCTGAGTTAACCAATAAACTAAGCCAAAGCTCAGGAAGGAAGGAAGGAAGGAAGAAGGAAGGAAGGAAGGAAGGAAGGAAGGAAGGAAGGAAGGAAGGAAGGAAGGAAGGAAGGAGGGAGGGAGGGAGGGAAGAAGGAAGGAAGGAAGGAAGGAAGGAAGGAAGGAAGGAAGGAAGGAAGGAAGGAAGGAAGGAAGGAAGGAAGGAAGGACTAAACTAAACCTGAACAAAACAAAAATTACTAGACCATGGCTGAAGGTACTGTATGATTCAGTGAAGCAGCCTGTATATTCTCTGGGCTGTTTCTTCTAAATTTCTCTTCATCTAATCACTGTAGCTTCCATTTTCTCTCTTCCTGGAATAACAGTGTGATCTAATATGCAGTTTTAACTGAAAATAATTGCTACTTAAAGCGTGAGAACTTGTCATAAATTACCATCCCCTTTGGGTTCATCACATTCTAAGTTATAGCACCTTCCTAGGGGCTGTTCGTGCTGTACGTTATGGGAACTTTTCCTAGTAATTTGTCATCCATTTATAAACTTCATTTATAAATCTATTTACCATATTTATGCTTGTTCCTGATAAAACCAGCCCAAAGATTTTTTTGAGAATTTTTCTCAAGTGCCTGAGTTCCAGGAACAACACTCACTGGTAATGATTTTATTATAATAGAAGTGGGGGGAGGGAGGAAGTAAGGTTAGTTAGGAACAGGATGCCCTGTGTAATGAAAGAAAAGATTGGAAAGAGCAGTCTCACCATTCTTATTGCTAATCTAACCCATTAACGATAAAGAAGAAACCCAGTTCTGCTTCTTCTACACATTGGTTTCTAGTTAAGCTGCAAATAACTTTTGAGATGTACCTGTTTCCCGGGAAACCATCATGACAAGAGTTTGATATATGAACCCAGATGCCCTTTAAGGTCAGCTATGAGAGGCCCTGTAAAAATAATTGCAGATGAGTATTTCCCCCCCACCCCCACCCACCCCCACTGTTGGCTTTCATTCCCTGGGAATCCTCATGGATCAGAAGGGATGAGTGATTCAACCATTTAGTTCAAGGTAAGCAGTCACTTGATTCATTAAAAAAAAAACCTGATCTGATATTTTGGAGTCCATCATCTATATAATTCAGTCATTTACTTTTTGTATTTTGTTGGAATTACTACAAATGGCAATTTTAACATGCTTATTAGAACTTTAAATATCTTTGGGGTTTAATAGTCACTATGTATATAAAAAAGAAATAAATGCAAATTAGTTGGGGGAAGATCAATAGAGTGGACCCTGACAATTTGAAATAAATGTTGCTGTTCCAGCCATTTCTACAGGTGTTGTACCCATGCAAAGTATACTGTTACTTCTACACTTTATGCCAGCATAATTCTGATGCTAATGAACAAGCTGCATGGAACAAATGTGAAACAGAACTCATACATATGGCTATATAAAAGTATGTAACTACTACTGCTATCAAATATGCAGCTTCCTTCCCTTATGATTGCTCACATGCCATAAATTCATAAGCATAGTACAGCCAAATCCTGAAAGCTGTTTTAGACAAAAAGCTATTATGACATGATACTATGAAATAAATGAATAAAGGAATCATGAGAAATGATTTCACTATTTGTGGTTGATTATGCTGGCAGCTGTTTAAAAATGTCAGTGCTTCATTGATACTACAGAAGGAAGAAAAGACAGAGTTGGATACTATCTGCATAATAACATTTTTTTATCCCAAACTTCCATCTGTGTTTTCCAATAAGCTTCATGAAGACAGTCATTTTAAAAACAGGGAATCGATCAGCGACTGGCCGGACCCTGCAGCTGGCTTTTATAGCCGGCTGTCGAGGAGGCCAGCCAATGAGGGGCAGCAAACGCCCCGCAGCATGAACGGACCTGGGTAGGGACTTTGGCAAGTTCCAGGGACATAACACCCCTTCCCCCCAGATGCGAACACGCATAGTCACTTAAATAAGCGGGCGGTCTGTGCTGGCGCCCCGAGCGTCGTAACTCCGGTGAGTTACCAAGTGTCTCAGAGTTCAAGGAACCCGGTGGTGTTGGTGATGGGGTGCAGCCTCGCTCTGCGGGTTGCACAGGCACCGGTGTAGTGCTTCTGGTTGGCGATGTCGTGGCCCCGTCTACTGGTGCCGGTGGCGGACCCGTCGGGCAGTCCCGGTCTACTGCCAGCTCCTCTGGTCTGGATGGCGGTGGTGCAGAGGCTCTGGCATGGTCTACGACGGGAGCTTGGTGTGGCACCTGAGGATCGACCTGAGCCCACGATCCGACGCTGGTGAAGGTACCCTGTCGCTTCCTTAGCTGGTCCAGGTGTCTTCTCCAGATGCGGCCGTCTTCCAGCTGGACTCGGTACGACCGGGGGCCGGTGATTGCTACTACCACTCCTGGAATCCACAGTGGGTCTCCGGCGTAGTTCCTCGCAAAAACATGTTCCTGCAAGACAAAATCTCGGACCCCCGTCATTGAAGCGAGAGGGGTGTCAGGGCAATAGTGAGGGTGGAGCCTATCCAACACAGTTCTTAGGCGTCTACCCATTAGAAGTTCAGCAGGGGATTTGTTGGTGACCATGCAAGGGGTCGAGTGTTGACTAAGCAAGAAACGGGAGAGTCTGTGATGCCAATCTTCTTTGCTGAATCTGGCCAATGCTTCTTTTGTGGACCTAGTGGCTCGCTCTGCCAGTCCGTTGCTGGCAGGATGGAAGGGGGCCGTGAAGATATGACGGATACCAAGATTTGTGGTGAAACGGCTAAATTCTGTTGAGGCAAACTGGGGACCGTTATCCGAAACAATGGTATCAGGTAGCCCGTGTGTTACGAATAGGCGAGTTAGAGCCTTGGTAACTGCTAACGTGGTAGTCGTGGATAGTTGGGCCACATCGATCCATTTTGAGTATGAATCTACGACTACCAAAAAGGTTTTGCCGTGTATAGGACCCGCTAAGTCAATGTGTAGCCTTGACCAAGGCGCATTGGCGCTCTCCCACTTGGTGGGGGTGGTGACTGGAGGGGAAGGTCTGGATTCCTGGCAGGGTTGGCATGAGCTTACCCACTTGACGATGTCGTCGTCCAAGCCAGGCCACCAGACGTAGCTCCGTGCCAACGCCTTCATCTGGACGGTGCCCGGGTGGCCCTCGTGTAGTGCCTCTAAGACTGGTGTGCGAAGTGAGGCCGGAATAACAACCCGGGTGCCCCACAACAGGCAGCCCTGTATGCTAGACAGCTCCTGTTGACGGGTCTTAAAAGGTGTGAATTCGGCTGCGAGGTTAGAGCCCGGCCACCCCCTCCTCACCCAGTCCAGTACCTGGGCGATGGTTTTGTCCGTCTTGGATTTGGTGGCGATGTCGAGAGCGGTGACAGGAAGGTCGAGCTCGGTGACATCGAAGATGGCGTGGACCGGGGCCGGGTCTTCTGCTGGAGCTGGCAGGGGGCAGCGGCTGAGGGCGTCTGCGTGGCTTAACATTTTTCCTGGGCGGTGGATGCCAGGAATAAAGTCCACCTCATCATTCTGGGAGACAACACTTGGGGAGTCTGCTTGTCTCCGGAAAGAAGACCCAGGAGAGGTTTGTGGTCCGTGATTAGCTCAAAGTTGTGGCCAAATAGGAATTCATGAAATTTCTTAACCGCGGCCACTGCGGCTAAGGCCTCCTTGTCTATTTGACTATAGTTACGCTCTGTTGCTGAGAGCGTTCTGGAAAAGAAGGCGATTGGTGCCTCCGAGCCGTTGGGTAGTCTATGGCTTAATACGGCGCCAATCCCAAAAGGGGATGCATCCGCAGCTAGTACCAGTGGAAGGTGTGGGTCAAATTGAATAAGGACTGCATCAGATGTGAGCAGTGACTTGACTGCGCGAAAAGTGGTGTCTTCCTTGTGTCCCCAGTGCCAAGGTGCTTTTTTATCTAAGAGCCTGTGTAGAGGCTCTGCTACCGATGCTTTGTGAGGCAGAAATGATACATAAAAGTTCAATAATCCCAAAAAGGCTTGTAGCTCGGCTTTAGTGGTAGGCGTGGGTGCCTCATGAATTGCCTTGATGTTGGACTCTAGGGGGTGGATGCCTGTGGCGTCAATTCTATAGCCCAGAAAGTCCACCCGTCTAGTGGCAATGGCACATTTTTCCTTTTTTAATTTGAGGCCATGCTGTCTGAACCTGTCTAACACTGCTCTGACTCTCTGGAATAGTTGGGGTCTGTCCCTGGCCGAGACCAATATGTCGTCGAAGTAGGGTACTATGCCAGGGAGGCCCTGTAGTATACGCTCCATGAGGGATTGGAAGATGCCCGGGGCAACACTTACGCCAAACTGGAGACGCTTGCACCGGAAAGCACCCCTGTGAGTCACAATGGTCTGCAGTTCGGCTGTTTGGTTGTCAACAGGGAACTGCTGATACGCTTGTGACATGTCCAATTTGGCAAAAATGTTGCCAGGCTCAAAAGTATGCAATAAATGTTGAATGACCGGGACTGGGTATGCGCTAACTTGTAGAAAGCGGTTGATTGTTGTTTTGTAATCTGAACAAATTCTCAGGCTGCCATCCTTTTAAGGGTGTGACAATTGGTGTCTCCCATTTGGCGAAGTCTGTCGGCTCAATGACCCCTTGCTTTAATAATTTATCGAGTTCTGCGTCCAGTTTAGGCCGAATGGCGAATGGGACTCTACGCGGTTTCAGCCGGACTGGAACCGCTTGGGGGTCAACTGCAAATGAGATGGGGGTACCGTTATAACACCCCAACTCATTGCTGAATACGTCTGAGTAGTCAGTAAATAAGGAGTCAGTGTCAGAAGCTGAGACAGCATGGACTCCTGTTAACCCTAGGCCGAGGTGGGGAACCAATCAAGCCCCAGGAGACTGGGGAGGTTGCCGTTAACTACCACTAGAGGCAGGTGGCCTTTAAAAGCTTTAAAATTAACCCGGAACTTGCCTTTGCCGAGCACTGGAATGTCTTTTCCCTGATAGTCCCTCAAGGAGATCTGGCACTTCTGGAGCTGGTTTCTGGATAGCTTGGGCTGGATTTTCTTGAGAGTGCTCCAAGAGATGATTGAGAGCGCTGACCCCGTGTCAACCTCCATACGACAAGGTTTACCTTCTAATAAAATGGAAAGTGTTATTTTACTGATAGAGTGACGGGTGTGGTTAGCATGGTAGCAAGTGTGACAATTTAGTACTTGCCTTTGAGGCCCAGAATGGGAAAAGGAAGGAACCTTTTGTGCTGAGTTGTGTGCGGCCTGGCAGACTCTGGCGATGTGACCTTTTTTGTGGCAATGGTTGCAGATGGCGCCCTTGAACTTGCATGTAGCTCTCGAGTGAGGTCCGCCACAGGATAGGCACAGGATGATGTGTTTGGGTGCGCTGTTGGTTTCTTGCCTGCCTCCTGCCTGTGGTTGTTTGGTGTGGGTGAGGCGGTGGATGTCTGTTTGGTCGCTAGGGTCGTCTTCGTTGACTACCTCTTCTGAATGGACTGTGGCGCAGCTTTGTTTGGGAATGGGACCTTGAATTTCAGTGGCTGACTGTGTTGCCAGATCTGCTGCCAAGGCTTCCTCGACGGCCTGGGATAAATTGAGGTCCTTCTTGGCGAGTAGTCGCCTTTGGAGGTGAAGGTCTTTGACCCCGCAGACGAGCTGGTCGAGGAGCATGTCATCAAGATAGTTCCCGAACCCGCAGTGGAGGGCTGCAGTCCTCAAGGCGGCCATATATTGGTTGATGGTTTCTTTTTCCGCTTGCTTCCTCATCCGGAAGGTGAAACGCCTCGCAATTTGTGATGGTCTGGGGAGTAATGATTGGTGAGAATCTCTAGCAATTCTGCCCAAGCAATATTCTTTAACTCACGTGGAGCGACGAGTGCTGTGGCTGTATCAAAAACGATGGCTCCGCAATAACTGAGGAAGAATGACCTCTTTCTGTGCTCCCAGCATCAGCCAGACCGATAAGCGTCGATATAGTGGTTAAAACGATTCTTGTATGACTCCCATTTTTCTTCTTCCGGCTTGAACGGTGGGAAGGCTGGGTTGGAGTTCATGATGAGGACTCCAGCGTTGTGCTGTTGTTGAGAAATCTCTCTGGGACAACAAATGGCCCTTGTGTTTTTGTCAGGCTAGTGATTACAGCTCTGGAGAGGCTCCACAGAACCTCTCTGCTCTCTCTCTGGGCTGCAATTGTGGCTAAGCTGCAACGGCTGTTGGCAGCGTTTTGATTTTCGCGCTCCTGGAGAGCGTGGGCGGTGATGACTTACCGCCTGATAGCGCTCCAATTTCGCGCCTGCGTAGAGTGTCAGTGACTCGGAATAACAGCACCGCGCTGTATTCGGCTTGAAATTCAAACGACAGCCGTTTGAATTTCGCGCTCTTTGTATTGAGCGGCTGCGGCTCGCAGCGCTTCACTTTCCTCTGTAGCTTGCTAACAAGCGGCTACAGACGCTTATTACTTTCGCTTTTGCTGACCGAGCTCTCCGGCGCGCGCGGCTGCGGCTCAGCGGTTTCAGTGATTTCAGCTGTTGCGAATTGCCTCTGGTAGCCATCTCACCCTCGTCGCCAGTGTTGTAGTTGAGCAATGAGAGGCTAGACCAGGGCATGGATGCAACAAGGCTTTATTGAAGCAATAAAGGACTGAACGTGTTAGCTCTGCCTAGAGCAGGCTCCCAGCGATCAGCGACTGGCCGGACCCTGCAGCTGGCTTTTATAGCCGGCTGTCGAGGGAGGCCAGCCAATGAGGGGCAGCAAACACCCCCGCAGCATGAACGGACCTGGGTGGGGACTTTGGCAAGTTCCAGGGACATAACACTTAGTATACTAAATCCTGTTCATAACCCATAAAAATACAGTTTGGCTCACATATTGTGGTATGCCATAAAATGTGGTTTGCTTGGATTTTGACTGAATATATTTTGTGAATAAAATCATCATGATTTCTAAACAATAGTATTTGACTTGATTGCATTGTGATAAACTATGCCCTTATATAGTAGGAGAACCAGGTCATCATCTCAGAATGGTCCAAAAACAAGGAAAGGAAAGGTGAGGAAATCTTCAGCTGGCTATAACTTAATGTAGCCACTCCATCTTTAATTATACTTTTTATTTCAAATATTTATGAATAGTACTGTATTTTCAAGTCATTTTTGAAATTTTTTGAGTGAATTTGTTCAAAAAGTCATTTTCAGTTGCTGTGTTAAATTCCTTACCTTTCACACTCCTAAATTATGCAATGAGACCTTTCACACTCCTAAATTATGCAATGAGTCATCTGTTTTAAAAGGAGCCTTTTTATAATTTCTCCATAGCCAGAGGTCACCAGAGATAGGATCAAACTGAAGATGCCTGGTAATTCACAGGTTATTTTGCAATGAGTCAATACATAAAATGCAATACTGTTAACTTCTTCATGGTTGGTGAGTCAGGTTAACTTATCTCAGATCACAAGGACTAGCTCAAAAATACTTGTTGCCTGAGGTCAGAAAAGCAAATCACATACGCAATGTATATTCTGTGGCCAAGGTAATTTGTACCTGTGCTGATTAAATTATTTTCATCCTAGAAATCTAAGCAAGTTCCCTCATCCTAGTAGTAAAAATTAGGGCTATCTTTATTTGGCCAGCAAAAATCTAGATGACCCACTAAATGGAATTAGAGATTTCTGCATGTCTAATCTGCCCAGGTTTGGCAACACAAATCCAAACTATTTCATACTTATGAAGTAGAAACAATTAGTTTTATTGAAAGTCTTAAAAATAAAGAAAAATGCATACAAATTAAAGTAGGTAAAGAAGAGGAAAAAGATAGAAAGAGCTTAGAGTGCAAGAAAGAGAAAAATACAAGAAATAGAACAGAAAGATACAAGGAAGTAACTTCTAATACTCTTTACAGCAGTTATAAGTAAAATTATAAGTTTGTCTCTTTCTCTAAAGTTACATCAAACTTCTCTTCTTTTTTATACTCTATCCTATCTAATTGTCAAAACTATAAATCATAAGTTCATTTTTCCTGTTTTATGCAAAAAGTTTTTAAGGAATTTCTGATTGGCAACACACAGAGTTATTGTCTTTTCACTAATGAAACAGATCAAATAGTCCATTTCACAAGTTATATCAGTTTCGCCAACCATTCTGTCATTATTGTATTGCCAGAGCAGACAGAATTAGTATGAAAAGTATAGAATCTATAGCAGTTGTCTCAGTCTGGTTGACAATATAGCTGACTTGTGGATCACTTTTAACGTCATTTTTTTTGAGATGGAAAAAAATGGAAATAGAACTGGCAATCTGCACTCCATCAGATTTTATTGAACACTGACTCCAAACCGCAGTAAACAGCATAATCAGAAGTAAAAAGGTTGGCTGTCATCTAACTTTTTTTGGAAGGGGGGATTTTGCTTCCTCGTTATGGTGAGGGCAGTTTTACTAGAGGGCTACTCCTTCCCTACTTCTGCTGTACATTTTTTAGTATGTCTTTAGTTTGGATTTCCTTTTTGAGTCAGTGGCTCCTGCTGATGAAGTGTTCCAGCCCTGCCTCATTCCTCAGCTGTCTAATTCCTACAGTACATTTCTTTCTTCAGTGAATTCATCCTCTGTCCAATCAGCTCATTCTGCTCAACTGTTTATTAGAAACTGCAGACGTCATTCTTGTGATTGTTTTAATAACTGGTATTATGTAAGAATACTACATTCATTCCACAAAATCTCTAAATGGATATAATTATAAGAGGTTAAAATAGCTTACTGTAAATTAGGAAGCAAGTGTGGTTATAAAAAAATCAGTAACCCATTTAAAGGAGCATTAACTACAACAGTTTTCCACAGTTCAATGCAGGGGTCGCTAACCTTTTGGACCTTAAGGGCCACCAAACTCATAATTTTAGATCCCAGGGACCACTAACTGGTTCTATGGGTGTGGCCTAATTTGTGGGTATTGCTTGGTGGTCATGTGACTGGCTGGGCCTGGCTTGTATGTAAATATTATAAATATTTATATAAATACTACATTTTTTATTAAAAAAGGAGCAACTTTTACGCAAAATCAGGCAAAGCATGCAGGCAGATTGAGTTGCTCAAAGAATCACAGATTCATTCAAAGATCTATCTATCCGCCATCGGCTGGCTCAGTCTGTCACATAAAATTTGCTTGCAAGCAAACTTATAAAATTTGCTAGCAAGCAAACTGACAAAATTAACTCGCAACACACCATGTATGTAAATATTAGATTTTTTATAAAAAAAGAGCAACTTTTACCCAAAATCAGGCAAAGCAGGCAGATTGAGTTGCTTACAGAATCATTCAGTGATCTATCTATCTGCCATTGGCTAGCTCGGTCTCTCAAATTTGCTTGCATGAGTCTGCACTGAATTTGCTTGCAAGCAAACCTTCAGTCCTAAGGTTCAAGATCTAAAGACTAGCTAGAAAGCAAGAAATCCAACCATTTCCTGCTTCCTAGCTAATATAAATCTCCCAGCACAGCAGAACAGATGATGGTTCAGAAAAAGGAAAAATAGAAATTTAGCAGGCAAGTTTACTGGGTAAGGAGTGAGTGGGCGGGGAGGGTTCCCATGGGCCGTGTGGCCAGCGCAGCCTTGTGTTTCTGCACCACCTGGGTTAATTGCTTTGGGGGGTGCTTTGGGGGTGAGATTTCTCTGAGGCCCACCAAAACTTTCTTATGGCCCACCAGTGGGCCACGGCCCACCTGTTGGCAACCACTGGTTTAATGCACTTTAAATGGGTTTGGTTGCTATTCCAATCTTCCTGATTTATTGAGGCCAACTGTGTATTGACTGAGCAATGATGGGGATTGTAGTTCAGCACATATGGAATATATTACCTTTGGAAGACTGGAAGATTAAGATGACTATGTAATATACTGGTAGTTTCTTGATATTTTTGTCTTAAGTGATATGTTCTACTTCTATGTTGAGCCAGACAAACTTCTTACAAGTTTGTTAAGGAAATTGTGGTGGCCATTTTGGTGCATGTTTGTGTTATTTCTTTTTTTCTTCCACATTTAAGAATAGGAATTTCAACAGAAAATGTCTCACGGAACCTCTCTGTTCTCAAATCAGCCCTTCAGAACATTTTTTCAAGGGTCATTCATCTCTGCGTTCCTAATGCAAATAGAAGACCACCTGAAACCTACTCCTTTTATCCTTGATGACAAAGATAAAAGGAACCCGCAGGAACAGCATGGTAAGCCTATCAAAGATAGAAAACACATGCAGTAGAAGAATATAATTAATGGTGCAGAAGATGAAGCGACGGATTTTTCCATAATACCATAAATGAACACTTTGGCAGGATGTTTCAAAGCATCAGAAAGCAGGGAGGAAATGTCATATTACTGTTGGGGTAAATGAATTTGAATCTACCTAAATTGCATGTAGTTGCCATGGTCACAGAAACAAAATGGCTTATTTACTTAGTTTTCTATCCGTTTTGCACCTGATCCTGTCCTTTCAATGTCTATAATTGAAAACCTTGAATATGACTAAGGCCTGCATTAGGGACAAGGGGAATTTGCCTCTTCTCCAAAGTCAGGTTGAGTGAAAAGATAATTCCCAGATTCTGTGGCTGTTTGTACTGTTGCTATGAGCTCAGCAGCAAAAATATTAAACCAAAGGGCAATGGAAGCAGGAAGATGTATCTAAAGCAGTTTAGTATCATCCTGATTGTATAAATGAATAAAAGACAAATTAGAAATAAAAATTAAAATAAGGAAGACAATGGTAAGAAAACACCTGTCTGACCTTGATGAATATAAATCACTGGGACCTAATGGATTACATCCCACAGTTTGGAAGGAGTTGGCAGATGTGATCTCAGAACCATTGAACTATATCTTCCAAAGATCCTGGAGCACCAGGGAACTTCCAAAGGACTGGAAAAAGAGCTGATGTGGTTCCGATCTTCAAAAAAAAGGTGGAAAAAACCAGACCCAGGAAACTACAGACCAGTCAGTCTAACATCAATACCTGGGAAGATATTGGAAATAATAACAATAACAATAACAGATCTGTGAACACTAGTTATAACTAGTAGCCAGCACAAGTCTGTAAAAAAACAAATCATGCCAAGCCAATCTTATTTTATTCTTTGACAATGTGACTAAATTAGTAGACCAGCAAAATGCTGTGGATCTACATATTTAGACATTTGACAAAATAGACCATAACCTATTTCTTGGTAAACTAGAAAAATGTGGGATAGACAGCATCACCACCAAATGGATTTGCAACTGGCTGACAAACCTACTCAACGAGTACCGTAGTCCTTAATCATACCACATCTACATAGAGGGAAATAAGCAGTGGGGTTCCATCTTAAAGCCAGTACTCCTCAACATCTTCACAAATGATTTAGATGAGGGAATAGAAGGAAAACTCATCAAATTTGCATATGACACCAAGTTGGCAGGAATAACCAACATCCCAGAAGACAAGCTCAGGATACAAAAAGATCTTGACAGACTTAGACATGCGCCCTATACAACAACATGAAATTTAATGTGGAGAAAAGCAAGGTTTTACACCTAGGCAGGGAAAACCAAAGGCACAAGTACAGAGTAGGTGAAACCTAGCTCAAACACAGTAACTGTGAGAGGGATCTTGGAGTCCTAATGAACAATTACTTAAATATGAGTCAGCAGTGTGCTGCAGCAGCCAAAAAAAGCTAATACAAGCCTTGGTTGTATAAGCAGAGGCATTTGAGTGCTGGCACTATATAAATAGATATAACTTATTTATACACTATGTAAACACTGTATACACTGCATAAATACTATATCCGTGATGGTGAACCTATGGCACGCATGCCATAGATGGCATGCAGAGCCATTTGTGCCGGCACACAAGCCACAGGCAAACTTACCTCACTGCATATGCGCGCACCTCCCAGCTTATTTTCAGCTGGTTTGAGACCTTTTTCAGCTTCATAGGCTTGAAGAAAGCCTCAGCAGCCTGAAAAATAGGCCCATTTCATCACTTCCTGTCTTTCCAGAAATACCAGAAGTGACAAAATGGGCCGATTTTTTTGGCTGCAGAGGTTTTCCTCAAGGCTGGGAGGCTGAAAAAGGCCTCAAACAGGCCAAAAATCAGCTGGGAGGCACAGTGCAGGTAAGGGGGCAGGGGATTGCATGTACATGCTCAGGGGGCGTGCCTTCTGGATGCTGGCACACAAGCGCCCGTGTACAAGAGCGCGCACAATTTTTGGCCCAGAAACCCGAAAATGTTAGCCACCACTGTACTATACAGTATAAACAGAGGCATTTGAGTACCTCTGTTTATATAGTGCCAATATTTTAGGGGCAGCCACAAAGAAGAGGGGTGAATTATTATTTTCCAAAGCATGAAAAGGCAAGACAAGAAACAATGGATGGAAACTAATGAACAAGGCACTGAAAAAGTGGCTTATTACTGTTTCTCCCATGTACAACCGTTGTAGCATCCTTATCGTCACCTGATCAAAATTTGACTGCTTGCAACTGGCATATATTTGTGATGGTTGCAATGTTCTTCTGGGTCAGTGATCCCCTTTTGCAACCTTCTGACAAGCAAAGTCAGTGGGGAATCCAGGTTCACTTAACAACTGTGTTACTAGTTTAACAATGCAGATTCACTTAACAACTTTGGCAAGAAAGGTTGTAAAATGAGAGTTCACTTCAACTCTTTCTTGGTTAGGAACAGAAATTCTGGGACCAATTGAGCTTGTAAATTGAGAACTACCTGTAATCTTCATTGAACCCTGAAAAGTAAGCAAGTGACAGACATATGGAGGGTCTTCATCTAGAGGTTGGATTTTCATCAACCACAAATAATCTAATGCTTTCTTCACTGATATATGTTTGATAATCTCCAACTTCCCTTCCAATTATGATTCAGGCAGGACTGGATCTGATTCTTGAGTATGAGATCCCTAAATTAGATAAAAACAACAACAACCCACCATTTCCACACAAACAGAGCCTGGGATAAGACAATGGCTAACTGCTTTTGTAATAATAAAGGAGAATATTTGCAATTCAAGGTTGAAATAAAGGGTACTTGATGCTTTCTGAGCGTAATTGTTTTCTTGCAGACATTTCATTATTTAAGCTAGCACGGATGATGCTACCTAGTTTGAGTAATGAAATATCTGCATGAAAACAACCAAGCTCAGAAGGAATCAAGGATCCCTCAGTTTTTGTGCTATTGCTAAGAAAATTGCATGACTGTATTTATGTGCCACTAGACATTAAGCTGCACATGAGATCATCTTTTTTATTTATTCTTATACATACACTATTTATTGCTAACTAATATTCTTTTTCCTAAAACTGTTAGAATGGAGTGAGACGTGAAAGACTTAGAATAATATCAAAGGGCAACTAACATTGTTCCATTCACATTATAAATATGGGTAACACTTTTTAAAGCTGTAGGCGTCATTGTAAGACAGTAACCAAAAAAAAAAAGGAATAATGAAAGTTTTCTGTAGATTAAGCTCCATGCTCTTTCAAAAAAAGAAAATGACTTTTTTATATAGCTTAATTTCTCACTTACATTTGTAGCTGTCAGAAGTATTTCCAGAAAGAAACTGTAGCAGGCTGTTGGCTGTTTAAAAATAGGATGTTGTATCTTTTTTAGTATAATCCACCAGAAAACAACCCATCTGTCATACTGTAAGCTGTGTACTTAATTGTTCATTTTTATGAAAGGATATTTGGAAGTATTGACAAAATGGTTATCAAGGACTTGCTAGGATCTTTGGCCTGAAACTGGCTGAGGCATTTTCTCTTTGTGACAGATTGTACATACTAAAACTCCTGAGTGGTGCTCACATAACCACTGAAAGCTCTTACTGTTGACTGTGAACAAAGAGATGCCTTTTAATCCTGGTCCTTTACCATATTTCTAGGAAAGAGCAGCTGCTGCTACCACCTACTCCCATTTCAGCCATTCCTTTCTTGAGAAACCCTTGCTATTTTCTTTCTTTGTTCTGTCTGAGGGCATGTGATTTTGACTGCATTCAGACACGAAGGGCTTGAAAGCACACAATCCCAAGAAATCAACAAGTGTTCCCCGTGGCTGGGGAATTCTGGGATTGAAGTACACATATCTTGAGGTTGAGAAACACTGAGCTGGAAGGCCCAATAGATTAGGTGGGAATAGCTACACTTCTTGCTCTTGTTTTTTCAAAAGATGTCCCATTCTGTTTGTTATGGGCTAACAAAACTATGGACAGAAGAATTTTGAATGTCTCCAAGGCAATTTCACAAAGAGTTGAGCTCAAGAATGTGGATCACCTTAATCAAACAGAAGAATTTTACTAGCAGAGCTGCATTCTGTCTGGTGAAGAGGATTATTGTCCTTGTCCAGATTGCTTGAAGTCGTAGAAAGTCATTCTGCCCAGGAGCAGAAACTTTACTTTGAAGTGGGGCAGATTGATTTTGCATGATTCGAAGCATGAAGAGATTCTGCTTATTATTCAGAGACCTGAGTATCATGTGGAAATTCATCAGTTGGGAATTATCAGTTGACATTAGAGTGTGTTTTAAATGTTGTTAAATAGATCATAAGGATAGGATATCAGTGACTCTAAAGTATTTACAGAAAATATCTTTTGTTATCCAACTAGGGCTTCTCTTCATTATGAAAACAATAGCATGAGTTTAAGCTTTTGTTGTGGTTTGTCTTTTCCTGTAATCTACTAGGCTTTTGCAAAATTTCATGTCTCTGCTGCAAATGAATTTACGAGATAAATAAATGGAGTTGATATGGGCAAGTCATTCATTGTGAATCACTGACTCAGTTCAAAATATTTTTCACTGAATAATTCAAATTCAATGTGATTTTGAATCAAATGTTCAGATTGAATAGGGTTGAATCGATTTGGATTTGGGAACGGATTAGGAAAAATCTTTTTGTGCAGGCATAAAAAAACTGAAATCAGATGAACCAATTTAGAGGTGTTAAATTCCACTATTAGAATTTATTTCTTTATTTAAAATGCAATTTAATTTAAAAACACGATTGAACCGCTTACCAGTTAGTTCTCCAAATTGAATATTTCCCAGCCCCTGTTTGGAAGATCCATTTCACTGTAAAGTTCAAGATATAGATTCATTTGAATATTGTGGCTGAGGGTGAAATAAGAGAAAGGTCTTTATATGTTCAGATGTATTTATAGAATCAATTATTTGCAAATAATGGACTTTCATTATATATCATCCCCAATAAAACATGTCAGAAGTGGGAAGAAAGTAATTAAGGATTTATTGCTAAAGTATAAATCAACAAGGAGTGCTGACATTCCGTTGCTTAAAAATAGTAATAATAAAATAGCATACTATGCAATCACATAGACAATTATCATTTACACAGCTAAAAAGTAGAAAGTTTAGGATAAGAAAAAGTGCACTGGAAGCATTATGCATGTTTTTAATCTCTTTAGTTCTGGAATACATAATTCTTTAAATTTACTGTGGGTTTCAAAATCTAGTTTAAACCCCATCCCACATAGTGTCTGTAAGCTTGAAATGTGCCTATCTTCATTACATCACACATGTTGAAACTATGAAAATATATGTCTTTGTATGTGTGCATGTGAATGTATATGCATATGTATGTATGAATGTATGTATGTATGTATGTATGTATGGCATTCAGCTTTGTTCGGGTATTTTCCCACATCATTATAGTTGTGCTTTTAAAATTATAGCAACGTTTCAGCAGAATCTCATCTGCCATCATCAGGCTTCTGTATTGTGTTTGTCTGTGAGTCAGACTTTCACAGCCGTTTCAGTTTATTTCTTTATTTAAAATGCAATTTAATTTAAAAACATGATTGAACTGCTTACCAGTTAGTTCTCCAAAACTGAAATGGCTGTGAAAGTCTGACTCACAGACAAACACAATACAGAAGCCTGATGATGGCAGATGAGATTCTGCCGAAACGTTGCTACAACTTTAAAAGCACAACTACAATGACGAGGGAAAATACCTGAACAAAGCTGAATGCCATACATGTAAGAACCCGCAAAAACTTAAGAAAACACACACACACACACATCTGCAAAGATTTTTGTCTTCTGCTCTCTTTGTTGTTTTCAGTTTCATGGTTGCTGGTTTCTTCATGAATGTCTCTCTTGTTGAATGCAGAACGCAAACATGCCAGAAGTCTACCCACAAGTAGTGGTTACTGTTACCTAATTCCTAAGATGCTCATCAGCGTCTTAAATATGTCTGTGTGGGAATGGAATGTGACTAATTAACATGTGAGAAACATCATCCTACACAAATCAGATGGGTTACCACCCAAAGTTACAAAGAATATATTTTCTAAAAAAATAAATAAGGCATATGTGGTGTCTCAACCAGATAGTGATCCAATTATCATTAACAATGCCTCTTAAAAGGTACATTCCTCTCTTTTCATTTGTAGAGCAGAAGTCAAACTATGTATACAGAATGCCTCAAGAATCTTCTTGCTTCTTCTATATTCTTATGCCTTCACCTGACATTGCTTAATCTTTTCTGAACTTAATTATGTAACATTAGATGCAGTATGGAGAGATATCATTACCAATAGGAAGATGTTGTTAACTTATCTCTACTCTCTTTCTGTTGTGCTGAAGGTTGTTGAGTTTGCTGGGGAAACCACAGGAGTTTGATTCCTATGGCATGGTAACTATTGAAAAATAATTTATGAATACAATGGCTAGAGTCATATAATTAGGGTTAGCAGATCTATACAATAATTAGTTGATAGCAAGGAATTATAGAAAAATTTACCCTCTGATGTCATCCAATGGTTCTCTGGTAGCTTTTCAGCCCAAATCTGGTAGCTCTTTCATCTAAAACAAAAGCATTATAGCTTGGTATGATGTATGAATTCAATTTCTATTTAAGTAGATATAATTAAAGATAGAAAATTAATGTTGGAAAGTTATGAAGAGGGAGAAGTGGTAACATATTTAACACGGAGCAATCAATTGGGCCAATTCCTGAATGACAAACAATAGCAATATAAGGAATGCCTTCCAAAATCAGTCCAAGACTTATCAAGAACAGTGTAATGTCTCTGAGGGAACCACTGTTTTTGAGATAACCACAGTTGTCTCTGAGACAACCATGGTTGTCTCAAGAGGGAGAAGCAAGTTGAATGCTTTTAGAATATCTATTAGTTGGATATAAAAGTGACAAAGAGGAGTGACAGAGAGGAGCCCAGAGGTGCAGCGTGTGCTTTAAATGCAGAATAATCCATAATCTAAGGCCTGAATCTGCCACATCAAAAGCTTAAGCAACAAGTTGTGGGAATGAATAAGAGCACCATCTAAATTTTTGGAGAACCATTCTCTGCCAAGTGTATAATCTAATGACTAGATGAATGAATGGTTTGATAGGACAGTTTCTAATAATTCAATACCATAACCTAAAGATATTTACCTGTCCTTCCAGGCCAGATAAGATGGGAATGCTCCTAGTTCCTTCCCTTAAATATTGTCTTCTTATGGAAATCTAGGAAATGTGTCTTTTTGTTACATACCCTCTCCTATGGAGCATCTTCCCCTGAAATTTGGCAAGCCTCTACCTTCCTAGCCTCTGAAAAGTACTTAAGACTTGGCTTTTACCCTAAGCACTAAGATAGGATGAGATTGACTGACTGCATGTGGAAATTTGCTTGGTGCCAGGTTTTAAAGTTGCTGGTTTTAATAGATATATGTAGACATTGATGATATATTATGTTGTTTTTAGCGCTTAGTTGGGAGCTGCCCAAAGTTTTTATATAAGGTGGTGACTATATAAATATTCTATACAAATAGTACAAGGCAATATAGGTATAAACTTGTTGTACTGTATCTGCCATGGTTAATACCACTTTACCCTCCTACATTCTCATTGTCCAAAACTAATTCAAGTTTCTGGCTTTCAAGACATGGATTCCATAATAAATGCTATCGATCTTTCATATATTTATCGTGATTCCACTATTTAATAACTTTATTTAATTAAAGAAATGTTTCTTCATTCATGTATTTTATATTACATGTAAATTAATATTCCCATCCGATTGCTGCTTTCACAAGCCAAAAATAAAATAAATCAAAATGTCTGGTGACAACTTTCAAAGCTATAAATCACAGTGAGGAAACTATGACTCCCTTAATATTACTTAGCCCGCAGTTTAGGACACAGTAGTCTATGTGGAAAATTCCAATAATAAATGCTATGACTTGTAATAAAGCAACATAGGTTCCCATCTCTCTGACTCGATCCAGGTTATTTGAAAGTTTGTTTACATATAAGGCTACAGTCTCAATATTCATTCAAGATGAACCCTTCAACAAAGACTTCAGGAGGAAGCAACAGAGTCTGTTGGCATAGTTAGCTATAATAAATTTAGTAAAATAAAGAAATATTTTATATATTTATTTATTAGAATTTGTCAAACAAAAATGAGAACAAGAATAAAAGAATAAAAATACAATGACAGGGATGATAGGCATGCTAGTTAACATGCACGCCTCCTCTCCTAACCCCTTAAGTATGAAGTAAGGTCCATGGAAGTCAATTTGTGACTGAAACTGTGAAAATTTGTACCTGAAACAACTGAATCAGGTAGAGCATTCCAGACTTTGACAACCCTATTACAGAAATCATATTTTTACAGTCAAGTTTAGAACGATTTACATTGAGTTTAAAGCAGTTGTTAGTGAGCATATTATTGCGATTAAATTATTACTATGTATAATTTTGTATGCAATACCTAGGTCTGGCCACAAGTGACACAGTTCTAAGTTATCCAAACTGAGAATTTCGAGCCTAGTAGTCTAAGGCAGTGGTTGCCAACCAGTGGGCTGGGGACCACTGGTGGTCCGTGAGAAAATTTTGGTCGTCCGCAGAGAAATGTCCCCTCAAAGCAATTAATCCAGGCTGCTAGGAACACATGGCCCGCCCACCTGCTGGCCCCCATCCTTCGGCCGAGCACAAACCTTACCGTGAGTAGAGCCACACGAGCTGGAACTGGAAAGTAAGACCAATGGCGGGGGAGGGAAATCTGCCCCGGGGTGGCTTTCTGACGGTGGGAAAGTCGGTCCCATATTCCAGAGCTGCAGTAGTCACAGGACTGGCCCTTTGGTCATCCCGGAGCAGTTCCTCCAGTCCATGGCAGGCCAGTACACCCGGGTGGAGGAGCAGCTGCTCTGGGATGATCAAAGGGCCAGTCCTGTGACTACTGTAGCTCTGGAATATGGGACTGACTTTCCCACCAACGTCAGCAAGCCACCATCAGTCAAAATTCATATTAGTGGTCTGCGAGATTTTAAATTATGAGTTTGGTGGTCCCTGAGGTCCAAAAGATTGGTGACTGCTAGGCTAAGGAATTCTACTGTGTACAGAAGAGTGCAAGAGTTTTCTTGTGAAATACTTCTGAACTTGCTTGATTGTATTGATGTCAGATATATGATGGAGATTCCAAACAATTGAACAATACTCTAAGATTGGTTTAGCTTTAGTTTTATAAGCACTAATTAGCAAAATAATGTTTCCAGGAAAGAACCTGCACAAAATTAAACAACTCTTAATGTTTTTTTAGCAACACTGTTACAGTGAACTTTGGAGCATAGATCGTCAGAGATAAATACACCTAGGTACTTGACAAAATGAGGGTCATCGGCTAGTTCAATGCCACCTAACTTATACTTGACATTCTGATTATTTTTACTAATATGTAAGACAGAGCATTTATTGATCAAAATTTGAAATTGCCAAAATTTGAAATCTGCCTTTCAGACACATAGTTAAGATCACTTTGCAAAACAACAAGATTATCTGTAATATTGAATAATTTTACATCATTGGCAAAAAGGACACAATTGCTTTAAAGTTTATCATTGCTAGTCCATTGTATCACTGTCTTGTGCATCAGAATTTTGTTATAATGTATGCCATTCTGTATACAGGAACATGTTAATAAAAGTTATCTAATCTAAACTTTGCTTAAAGCTGTGGACAAAGAACCTGCTACAAAGTTTGCTAAGCTAATTGTACAAGATATCTTCCCTCCTGGGCTCAGCTGACTTTTTCTTTCTCTATTTTGCTTCTTCTTGTACTTTGTATTCATGAGTTCAGATCTCATCTCTTTCTTTTTTACAGCCTTCAGAGGAAGATAGCAATTATGCAAGAAGAGACAATCCTGTGGATCAAGGTGTGTGTGTGTGGGGGGGGGGGACGGGGACACCAAGTGTTTGCACCCCTTCTTCATTTATACAGAAGACAAGTGGGATGGATCTCCTGTCGGGTACACATGTACCACAAAACCTTAACTGTTCTCTACTGTCAGCCCAGCTTATTCTTTTTTTCCATCTATAGTTTGTTTTTCTGCTCCTTTACTAACCAGCATCTGTAGAAGAATACCAAAAGAATGTTCTTGAGATGTTGAAGGTAACTTTTGATCAGGGGATTCACAGCCTTCTCTGAATACCTTACAGGAGAAATTTACTAAATCAAGTCTATGCTACAAAACTATTACAAATGTTCTGCAGCTTTTAAAATTTATTACTAAATATTTTTTTTCTCAAGAAAAACTAAATTTTAAGGAAAAAGAAAAAAAGAATATGTTTATTAAAGATTTTATTAAAAATATTCTGCTGAAATTTTAAAGTATGGCTTTTGTCTCAGTTTGTATTCCTCAGCATTGTTCTTGTACTGTTGATTTTTAATAGGGTTTTAAATTAAAACATTCAGAGTACAAAAATGTCTTCCAGCAGCACTTAGAAAGACATCCCCAAAGAAAACTACCAAACGAATGCTGTGAGAAATGAATTTCACCACTTTCCCATTGCTTTTGTAGAGAATCTTGGCAAATAATTCTGTAAATTAATATCTTGATTTGTATCTGACAGTAACAAGATCCCAGATTGTGTATGCTCCTTGCCTGTCTATACAGAGATCTGTCAAAGAGTTGGCTTCTATTAAATACTCTCCAAACAACATTGCAAGTTATCAATTATATTTGGTTATCTGATGTAGCTATAAGCATGAATAATCTTTGGAGTTTGGCAAAATTCTTCTAAATTCTGTGCTAAACTTTATCTTTGATCTGGAAGACAATCTGCATTTTATATCTGAGGTATATCATTGGATTCATTAAAATAGCTGCATTCCTTCATGTGTTGTTGTAATTAGAGGTGACTATTTTAACAAGCCACATTCTGATACATAGAATCTTTAAAAAAAAACTCACAAAGCATTGCAGAACTCTGTTCTACATGCTTCTGTGAAATTGACCCAATATTGTTCAAATGGTACAGAAGATGGTTTGATATTGAGCCCAATTAAAACTTGCTGTATGATATTTTAGAGAGTATGATATTTTAGAGAGACTCTGTGGCATAGAAGCCTATAGTTTGGAAGAGTTGCATTGCATCCCAGAGAACTTTAAGCAGATTTACAACACTTACTGCAAATATCTAATAAGGAGTGGTTCTCATTGAAATTAGTAGGAGTTATTTCTTGTTGAGTGTGTACACTATGCTGGGAAATCAATGAGCTACCAGATTATTCCTGGACAATTTTTCTGTTAATTCCATGGTAAAAATTGCAATCCACATAACATTTGAAGGACAACATATTCTCCATCACTCATCTGTAATATTGGAAGCTCAATGTGATTTATTTCTAAGGAGATACTCTATGCCTAGGGTTGGGCTGTTGAATTAGAACCCAACTGTAGATTTCAATTTAATTATTAGATTTTAAATTTTAGTGATTGAAATTGAGATGCTATAACAAAAGCTGTCCTGATTTTTAGCTATATTAGGGATCACTTCAAGATATGAGCTTTTCTGCAGTGTCACTATAAAAAAATAGCCTGTTGGCCTGAAAATTAAATGAAAATTGGGATACTTTTTTGGAAAGGCTGTGCTGCGGAACAACAATTATTGTTATAAAAATTATATGAATAGGTCACTCTGAAGCTAATCCAATATTTTCAAGTCTGGACTTGCCATGATTTTTTTTAGTTAATGTTTGTTGTCAGAATTGCTTATTGCTTTTCTTGCAGCTTTTTGCTAATAATGCATTAATATCTTTGGAGACTAGAATGTAGCTTTATTCCACTTGGGCAATTCATTTTATGCAGAGTGCAAAATTAAGACAATTAATTAAGATACATTCAAAATACACCATCTTGTGCTTTGCCAAAGAAACTCTATATGTGAGAGCAACTTCATGCTTTGTCCTTTTATTTAAACAGATTCAGTCCATCCAGCTCACATATATGAGCTTGCGTACATAATATCACTGATTTACATGGGAATGTGGTGGGAGAGAAGAGAAGGACAGGAAGAAAACTCCTAAGGTCACTGCTTGCTGAAAATACATCAGGAGTTTCTCCCTCCAGGGTGTTGTTGCTTCCTAACACTGAAATCAAACCCCTATACTGCCTGCCAGTATTTAACTGCTTTTCAAAAGAATAAAAACAAAGAAAGGAGAATGCCAAGTTCCGTTAATAGCTGAACGGAGCAGTTAGTTAAATGGGAAAAATGATGAAATATATCAGTGTAATTAATTAAGGAGCTCTCACTAAAGCTAAAAAGACTGGATATGGTTTCTGGTGTTTTATTTATTACTAATTATGCTTTAGTCTTTCATGCAATCACTATCAAACTGGAGTTTGGGGAGTTTATAAAAAATAGGAAGGCCCGGGATTGTCTGCCATAGCAGGCATGAGGTTGTCCAGTTAAGATGTGATTGCAACCACAAGAACAAGATTACCCCTTTTCAAGTGCAGAATGTATGAACCACAAACAAGAATTTTTGATCAATTGGTAATAACTGCCATCTTGATTTTTTTTAATCTGCCTGATGCTCATCATCATTCAGGGGCTGCCACAAAGAAGAGTGAGCCAGCTATTCTCCCAAGCAGCGGTTGCCAACCAGTGGGCCGCGGCCATGAGAAGATTTTGATCTGCCGCAGAGAAATCTCACTGCCAGAGCACCCCCTAAAGCAATTAATCCAGGCTGCTCAGGAACACAAGGCTGCGCCACCCACGTGGCCCGCAGGAAGCCTCCCTGCCCACTCACTCCTTACCCGGCAAACTTGCCTGCTAAATTTCTGTTTTTCCTTTTCCAACCATCATCTGTTCTGCGGTGCCAGGAGATTTAGATTAGCTAGGAAGCAGGAAATGGTTGGATTTCTTGCTTTCTAGCTAGTCTTTAGATCTTCGGCTCAGCACAGCTGAACCTCCCTTAGAACTGAAGGTTTGCTTGCAAGGAAATTCAGTGAAGACTCACGGCAAGCAAATTTGAGAGACTAAGCTAGCTGATGGCAGATAGATAGATCACTAAATGATTCTGTGAGCAACTCAATCTGCCTGCTTTCCCAGATTTGGGTAAAAGTTGCTCTTTTTTATAAAATATTCAATATTTACATGCATGGTGTGTTGTGAGTTAATTTTATGAGTTTGCTTGCAAGCAAATTTTATGTGACAGACTGAGCTAGCCAATGGCAGATAGATTTCTGAATTAATCTGTGATTATGTGAGCAACTCAATCTGCCTGCCTGCTTTGCCTGATTTTGAGTAAAAGTTGTTCTTTTTATTAAAAATTCAATATTTATATAAATATTTATAATATTTATATACAAGCCATGTCCAGCCAGTCACATGACCACCAAGCCACACCTACAAATTAGGCCATGGCCACAGAACCAGTTTGTGCTCCCTGGGATCTAAAATTATGAGTTTGTGGTCCCTGAGGTCCAAAAGGTTGATGACCCCTGTTCCAAAGCATCTGAGGGCAGGAGAAGAAGCAACGGGTAGAAACTAATCAAGGAGAGAAGCAACTTAGAACTAAGGGAAAATTTCTGACAGTTAGAACAATCAGTGGAACAACTTGCCTCCAGAAGTTGTAAATGCTCCAACATTGGAAGTTTTTAAAAAGATGTTGGATAACCATTTGTCTGAAGTGATTTCCTGCCGAGGCAGGGGGTTGGACTAGAAGATCTCCAAGATCCCTTCCAACTCTGTTATTCTATTCTAAGCTACCCAAAAAGCTTAGGAAAGAACTAGAAAACAAACTGCAAGAATAATTTCTGACAGTGAGAACAATCCACCAATGGAACAGAAGTTGCCTTCAGAAGTTGTGGGAGCTTCATCACTGGAAACTTTCAAGAAGAGACTGTACTGCCATTTCTCTTTCTGATGGTCTCTGGAGCCCCAGATTCCATTTCTTGTTTTGAATAATTTGCTTTAAAAAAAACAGAATATCACCTAAGATTTAAATTTTAGCTCAAGGATTAATATCTGACTGAGACTGTTTTCAGAGTGCATAGGTTTATGTACACATTTATTCTAACTAATTGCCATATTATTGTACTTTGTATTTTTTAAATGCCTAGAAATCCTTTATTTATTTATCTATTTTTCTGAGTTATATGACCCTCACTACCAGAAAAGAATTATTTCCTCCAGCATATGGGAATATCTTGTTTTATTATGCTTTGCTTTATTGTGCTTCACAGATATTGCAAGTTTTTTACACAACCCTCCACCAACAAAAAGATTACAACTCTTTGAAGACTGAGATGATAATTAGCATTTTTAGCAATAAACTATTTTTAATTAAACTATGTACTTTGGGGTTTTCTAAACATAATGTTAGCACACATTTATTAGACTACAATATAGTCTAAACATAATCTTTATATATACTGCAAACACCCCCAAAATTCATGACACTCTATTTATTGAAATATTTGCTTTATCATGTTGATTTTCAGCTGAATCTCTGAAGTATACCTATATTATTATATTACCACAACCTCAACATAAACATTTTTGTAGCACACTCAGAATTATATTTCTGAGAAAACTATGCAATCTGTCAAATAATTGTGGCTCTGGGTTAAATTAGCAAAAATGAATTTCTCACTTCACCAAAATAGAGAAAATGAAAATTTCTGCTATATTAATTTGAGGATATAACATCACCATCTTTTTTGTAATCAAACCGTGATCTAAGAATGCAGCAACAAGTATATTAGACTGCAGTTCCTACAGTTCTTCACCATAAGCAATGCTAATGTCAGCTCTTTGAGGTAGAGTAGAATAGAATAGAATAGAATAGAATAGAATAGAATAGAATACTTTATTGGCCAAGTGTGATTGGACACACAAGGAATTTGTCTTGATGTAAATACTCTCAGTATGCATAAAGAAAAGGTACATTCGTTAAGAATCAAGAATCATAACGTACAACACTTAATGACAGTCATAGGGTACAATCAACAATCAAATCATACTAGGAAACAGTCAAGTGGGAAGGGATGGGTGATAAGGAGTGGTGAGAAGATTAACAGTAATAGTAGTGTACACTTTGTAAATAATTGAACAGTGTTGAGGGAATTATTTGTTTAGCAGAGTGATGGCTTTTGGGGAAAAAAACTGTTCTTGTGTCTAGTTGTTCCAGTGTGCAGTGCTCTATAGTGTCGTTTTGAGGGAAGGAGTTGAAACAGTTTATGTCCGGGATGTGAGGGGTCTGTAAATATTTTCACAGCTCTCTTTTTGACTTATGCAGTATACAGGTACTCAATTGAAGGCAGGTGGGTAGTAATTGTTTTTTCTGCAGTCCTAATTATCCTCTGAAGTCTGTGTCTGTCCTGTTGGGTTGCAGAACCAAACCAGACAGTTATAGAGGTACAGATGATAGACTCAATAATTCCTCTGTAGAACTGTATCAGCAGCTCCTTGGGCAGTTTGGTGCAGAAAAAACATTCTTTGTTGTGCTTTTTTTATGATGTTTTTGATGTTAGGTGTCCTTTTTAGGTCATGTGATATAGTAGAACCTAGAAATTTGAAGGTCTCTACTGTTGATACTGTGTTGTCTAGTATTGTAAGAGGTGGTAGTATAGAGGGTTTCTTCTAAAGTCTACCACCATTTCTACGGTTTTGAATGTGTTCAGTTCCAGATTGTTCCGGTTAAACCATGAGGCAAGTTGTGTAACCTCCTATCTGTATGCAGATTCATCGTTGTCTCGAATGAGACCAATCACTGTTGTGTCATCAGCAAACTTCAGTATTTTAACAGATGGTTCGTTTGAGATGCAGTCATTGGTATATAGGGAGAAGAAAAGTGGAGATAGCACACAGACTTGGGGAGGGGGGGGCTGTGCTGATTGTACAGGTATTGGATGTGATTCCGCCTAGCTTCACCTGCTACTTCCTGTCTGTTAGGAAGCTTATGATCCACTTACAAGTGTGTACCGCTAGTTGGTTTAATTTACTTAGAAGAGTGTCTGGAATGATGGTATGAACTGAACTAAAGTCTACAAAGAGGACCCTTGCATAGGTATTTGGAGATTCAAGGTGTTGTAGAATATAATGCAGGGCCATGTTAACAGCATCATCTGTCAATCTATTTGCTCAGTATGCAAACTGCATGGGATCTAACAGCAGGTCCATGATGGTTTTCAGGTGGGACAGCACAAGCCTTTCAAAGATTTTCATAACTACAAATGTTAGAGCAACTGGTCTGTAGTCATTCAGTTCCTTGATGGAGGGCTTCTTTGGCACTGGGATGATGGTAGAACATTTGAAGCAGGAAGGAACATAGCACATCTCTAGTGATCTATTGAAGATTCGGATAAAGATGGGGGCCAATTGGTCAGCACAGACTTTTAAGCAAGAAGGAGTTATCTTGTCTGGCCTGGGTGCTTTTCCTGGCTTCTGTCTGTGTAATAGATCTTGCGCTTCTTTTTTTGTGATCACCAGAGGTTGTGAGCTCAATGGATTGGGGCCAGTTGTAGGAGGCTTGGCTGTTGTTGGTGTGTTTGAGATGTGGGTTGTGGAGATAGGTGGCTGTAGTTTCTTTTCAAACCTGCAGTAAAATACATTCAGGTCATCTGCTAATTGTTGATTTCCTTCTGCCTAGGAAGGAGGTTTGCTAAAGCCAGTGATGTTTTTAAGAGTTTTCCACATGTTTGCTGGTTCATTTTTTGAGAATTGATTCTTTAACTTTTCAGAGTAGCTTCTTTTTGCTGCTCTGTTCTCTCTTATTAATATGTTTCTGGCCTGGTTGTATAGCATTCTGTCACCTTTTCTGTAGGCTTCCTCTTTGGAATGACATAGCTGCTAAAGTTTAGCTGTGAACCAAGGTTTATTGTTACTATATATTTGCAGGTTCCTTGTTGATACACATAAGTCTTTACAGAAGCTAATATATGAAGTTACAGTATCTGTGAGCTCATCTAGGTCTGCAGAGGCATCTTCAAAAACATGCCAATCAGTGCAATCAAGGCAGGCCTGGAGCTTCAGCTTTGCCTCATCCGACCAAGTCTTCACTGATTTAATTGTTGGTTTAATGGTTTTAATTCTTTGTCTGTAGGCAGGTACAAGGTGAATCATGCAGTGGTCAGTGTCCCACAGCTGCTCGTGGTAAAGACCTGTAAGGATCTTTTACCGTTGTGTAGCAGTGGTCTAAAGTATTTTTGCCTCTGGTGGGACAATTTACCTGCTGGAAATATTTTGGGAGCTCTTTCCTTAAATTTGCTTGATTGAAATCTCCTAAAATGATGGGAAGGGAACCTGGGTGTTTGGCTTCAGCCTTCATAATTTGATCAGCAAGAGTTCATAATGCCTTGTTTACACAGGCTTGTGAAGGAACATACACAGCTATTAGGAGAAATGAGGAGAACTCACATGGAGAGTAAAATGGCTTGCAGTTGATGTGTAAAGACTCTAAGTTTTCATCACAGAATTTATATATTATAGTTATAGCCTGAGACCAGCTGTTGTTGATATATAAACATAATCCCCCACCCTTTGTTTTACCTGATGTCTCTTCAATTCTGCCTGATCTAAATGTCTGAAATCCTGGGTTGCATATGGTGTTGTTCCCATGAATTGTGGATTAAGCCAGGTTTCAGTAAAACAAAGAACAGCTGAATTATGAAAATCAGAATTCCATCTATTTAAGAGATGAATTTCATCCATCCTGTTATCTAGTGAGCGTAAATTAAGTCAGAAAGATTGAAGGGAGAGGACTTTCCCCCCCCTCCATTCTTCAGTCTGTTTAAAGTTCCCGCTCGTTTACCTCGTCTCCTCTTCTGGTGTGGTTGCTTCTTTGCTTTCTTTGTTGTAATCCATAGCACCGGGGAATCGGCTAGAATCTCCTCCGCGTTTGCAAAGACAGGTGGGTGTGGGGAATCAGAAAGCTGCTCCTTAAGGAAACATTTTCCTAATTCTTAGCAGATGATCTCGTGAGTATGAAATCTATAGTGAATTGCAGATAATAATAAGGAATAAAGAAACCATTAGAGAGCATTTCACTGAGGCAGCCATTGTCGGCGCCATCTTGGAGAATCCTTGGGGGACCAGATTAGAAAACCAAAGTAATAAATGCTAAGACTATATTTATTATAAGGTTACAGTAACAGAATCTTGCATATATATTCTCCCCCCTCCATCCTTTATATTTGTGAGAACTAAAGAGCATCAAGTCTGAGATGATTTCTCAAATTACATTTCTGCCTTGGACTCGATTTTTTTAAAATCTGACATTTACCAGTACCTTGGTTGAGTTTTTCCTTCTGTTCATCAAGGTTTTTCCTAATTCCCATTTCTGTTATTTAGGGTGGATGCAGATTAACCCAAATTTGCCATAATCTCCTGTAATCGGAAATCACCAGTTTCATAATTTGCAAATACGTCAATCTGTAATTCGTTTACTTTTAACAAACAGCCAATGATATAACAATGATATAGCAATGCCAAAATAATTTCAAGATAAATATCAGGTCAGAGTTGGCTCTATTCATTACTTTATAGAAAACCTAGTTAGAAGGCCAGCATTCATGAACCTTAAACTACCTACTGGCAACATTCCACAAGTTAGAGCATCACTACTAATCCCCCAATCATGCTGGTTATGGAAGCGAAGGAATTAGAGTCTAACAAAGGAGAATATTTGTAGCTCAGAGTTGATATTAGAGGACTATGGTACTCTTAGAGCTTACTTGTTTTCTTGCAGCCATTTCATTACTCAAAACTAGGTAACATCATCAGTGCTAGAATTAAACTCTGACACATCTGTAGGCACAAAATGGACTGGCCAATGGTCCCTATAACTGGATGATAAATGCAAACGCAACACATCTGGAAAGCTGAGCAATTGGAAGTGGAAGTGTGCAAATTGATTCTCCAAATCTTGCACAAATTTAACTTCCCAGAACACCAAATAGCTTGGTCACAACATGGAATGTGTCATCTAGAAAAATTTGGAGAGTCATGGTTTTTTGCTTCTGGACTACAGGCTTCCGTGAAAGCTCCAGACATAAGCCAGGAGAAAAACCCTTGAAAGAGTTAAAATTGTATGAGGAATATGTTATGTTCAAAGGAGCAGATGCTCATTGTTATGGAAGCATAGATTAATTACTATGTTTGGTTCCAACTCAGTTCCACGTTCAAATCATTTTAATTATTATTTTCAGATCATTGATTATGGGTTGGCTATCCTCATTACTTGAAATAATGCTCTTCTTAATCTCTGTTTTTCAGAACTGCCTAAATTCTTTTGTAAGATTTGAGCTCTGTTGCTCCTGATTCCAAATTATATCCTAATGTAATTTTGCTTAATCTATCTTGATTACAGATGGTAGAACCAAGGAAAGCCTAATTATGAAACCTACAGTTAATTATTATGACTATTATAAAAAGGTTTTATGTAACCATTCAAATGTGTTAATGATTTTTTACTTTATTAAATGGTTAATCATCAGATCACATTATTTATTCCTTTGGCTAGTACAGAGATGGGCAAAGTAAGGAAGAGGAACTGTGAGTTTTAAAATGTTGACAAAGGATAATTCCTAATATTCCTCACCACCGGCTACAGTATCTGTGTTCTTGGAGTTTCAGTTTTCAAAACATGGAAGACCACTTATTTTCCATCCTTGGATAAGAGCAAATCAAAGTATCATTTGCAATACATTACTTATATGGGAGAGGTGAAACCTCCATTACATCATTTCTAATACTTTAGCTTAATTTAGTCTTTACTAAATTATGTTCATGATAGGTTCCCCAAGGCAGGCATAATGTAAGCTAAAATTTCAAAAGACCTGAACACATAAGTAGGAACAGTTGTATGCATCTAAACACCATGAGATTGATTGTACATACAATACAATAAATTGTATTTATTGGTTTCTTTATCATTTCAGCCAATGGCAGTTAACAAAGCAATATACACATTACACCACAAACAACATCATAAAACTCTTGAAATAATAAATTATGAAACTCAACAACGTATATCCATATGAGTATCAATATAAAACCTGGAATGAAAGGCTAACATCAAAATAACTACTGGATGGAAAAGCCAATGGTGAACAAATTCATTTATCAGCCAACAAGAGGCAGATCAAACTATTTGAGGGAAGGTTTCCAAATTGCTTGAGCCACCACCATAAAGTAGAATCATGTCTAATGCCTTCTTCTCATAACAACACATGATGTAGACCTTTGGCTACTGATCATAACTCTCAGGATGCAGTAATTCTTGTGCTCCTTTTAGTAAACAGAGACCAATTAACGTAGGGGACTATAAGAGATTATAAGAGTTAACTGACTTAAATTTAAATCAGAAATCTATGTGTTTCATGTTCCTATCTAAAACTCTGGTTAGCAGATTCTTTTATCTCCTGTAACTTATATCTGGTCCGTATTCAAATACAGCACCGACTTTTCCCATGTTTCCTCCTGTGTAACATTATTGTTGGCTTCCATTTCTGATATTGGTTGTTAATAGCTATTGCATGTTTACATTCTCTGCTTTCCTGCTCTAAGACCCAGTCCTAAACAGAATTCCGTGAACATGTTCTGCAAATTTCCATAAGTGTTCCTCCTTGCTTCCCAATCCTGTCAAGTATTCTGTAGTTTCTTGCTCTCTTATTCATTTTTTTCATATTAATGTTTCCGAACTTTATCAGCTCTGTAGTTGTTGAACTTGTCTTATTTTATCTAATAATAATCTATTGCCAGGTATTTATCTCACTATCCCCTGATCATAGCCCAGAACAGTGTCATTTAGGCTATTCTGGTGTTTTATTATCGTATGGCTTTCTTTCATGCCATAGCCCAATTTAAATTAGTACTCTTTGTATTTAGCAAACCCACAATTCCCTCCAACAGCTATCTGCTTTCATCTCTTCCTATAATTCTGTTCACTCATAGTATCTTCTGAGTTCCTCTTTTTTCCCTTGTTCCCAGTACTATGTTGAAGCCAGCTTGTGACAATTTGCAATAGCCAGTGGCTAAATATTTGGGCTTTTTGTCAACTGGTTGGAATCAAAACTCAGCTGCAATGTCCACTGTGCGGATCATCTGCCTGGCATCTGTGGTGTGGCTGTGGCAGCAATGAAGCCAGCAGAGCTGCTTATTGTACATTCTTTAGCACACCATTATATACAATCCCTTTGCCAGCGATTACATGCAATTTAAGGAACCTTGTCCAGTGACTCTGGAATCAACCCTGTGTAATAGTTACATTTTTACTTCATGAATGACTTACAGTAAGATCTGGTTTTTCTACTCACTCTCATATTCTCATTCATCAATAGTCTTAGGCAGTAGTGGGATTCAAATAATTTAACAACTGTTTCTCTGCCCTAATGGCTGGCTGGGTAGGCATGGCTGGGTGGGCATGTGATTGGGTGGGCATGGCCAACTCAACATGTTGAGGAATGCCCGGCCTCTCCTTGCCCCTCCTCTCCTAGTCATTCCTTGCCTCACCCTGCCTTTGGATAATTTTTGAGGATCACACCTGTTTCCTACTCCTCTCCCAAAAAAGACCTCCCTGCAGCTCCCCAGAAGAGCCTTTCAAACTGAGGATCTCCAGCCCCCTTCACAAAGGGAAGCCAGTTTGAGAGGAGCAACTCAGAGCCCCCAATATCCTTCTCCCTCAGTTCCCCTCTCCCTTCCATATCCCAATTAAGCAATGAAGGATTGGGGGGGGGGGTTTCTTGTTCTGCTACCCAAATTCAGAGTCTCTCCAAGAAGGGAGCAAAGGTCCACTCTTGAATGATCTTCAAAGCCTCAAATTTGAGATTCAGAAGAAAAACTGACGTTTCTGAAGAAGCAAAAATACTTTTGTTAAAATGCACCTTTTTCCTTATGTGGATTCAGGTCTAAAAATGCCTCAGTTTCCCTCTTCACTTTCTGTCTCCTTCTTTTGATGCAGCCGACTAACCCAAACACTGGGTGTGGGGGGGGGAGCAAGAGAAGGACCCAGCTACAACTCCCCACCATGGCTACAATTGCAGAAGAGGGGATCCCTCTCCATCCTCCTGGGAAGGATATGGGAAGGGGCAGGAGACCACACAGAGATCGAGGCTATTGCAGGTTCTAGAGACCCAGCAGCTTTCTTCCTCTCTCTGGGGCTCCTTCCCAACACCCTTCTCTTCCCAACCTCCCGCTTCCCAGCCTAGTGACAGCTGGGTGAGTAAGCAGCAGAGCACTCTTGGCAGGTGGGTGGGCTCAGTTTTGGGGCATGGAACGAAAGCATGTGTTGGATCACTTCTTCTCAGGGAAACCCGGCACCCCTCTGCCTTACCTGGCTTCTGTCCTGAGTGTAATGGCCTTTGCTCCTTTGAGCGCACCTTTCTTTGTCTTTACCCAGGCAAAAGTCTGAGATGAATATAACATGTCCCTCTTCTCTTTGGGGTGAGTTGAGGAGTGGCTAAGAGAGGGCGATGCACACTATTCAGCCAGTTTGCAGAACTGCACAAAAAGTTAGCTACCGGTTCTAGCGAACTGGTGTAAACCCACTGAATCCCATCATTGGTCTTAGGTTAATTTCTGTTTCATTTTAATATGAATATATGGTCTTGGTTGTGTCAAAGAATATTGTTTTAAATGCATATGGGTTTGTGGTTTGTTTTGCTTTACTATTATTTCATGTACAGAGTTGGCTGTTAAGCTGTGAATTAATTGTATTTAATGGAAAGTTGTAATTATTATGGGTGGGTTTTTTTCCAGATTTTATTTCACATTAGTAAAGGCATGTAAATCATATGACAATTATAATAATTCCTCTTATTATTGCCAGATAGCTTTCAGAAACTATTTATTGAGTTACTGCCCTTAATTAATGTCACTGGGAATGTCCCACAGGGCCAAAATGAAGCCCTCCCTTGTTGCTCTATCTATTGGTTGGAGAAACAAAGGTTCCCTGGGAAGTTTTTTTTATTTATTTGTCAAACATGTACAAGAAATCAAGTATAGGTATGAACATAAACATGAACAAAGGAAGTAAATACAGATAAATGGGGACAGTAAGACAGGGGCAGTAGGCACGCTGGTGCGCTTATCCACAGCCCCTTCAGGGCCTCTTAAGAATGTGGTGAGGTTCACAGTAGACAGTTTGAGATTGAAGCTGTGAGGATTTGGAACTGTAACAACAGAGTCGGTAGAGCATTCCAGGCGTTGACTAATCAGTTGCTGAAGTCATATTTTCTGCAATCGAGTTTGAAGCAGTTTACCTTGAGTTTGAATCAATTGTTTGCCCATGTATTATTGTGGTTGGAGCTGAAGAAGTTGTTGACAGGCAAGACATTGTAGCAGATGGCGCAGTTCCAGATTGTCCAAGCCCAAAATTTCGAGCCTGGAGGCATGGGAAATTCTATTGTGAATAGAGAAGTGGAGAACTCTTCTCATGAACTCTTCCTGCTCAATCATGATAATGTCCAATATACAGTGTGGGTTCCCCCCCAAAAACAACAAAATCAGAAGAAAGGCTGGATTGGCCTTTTCTATTTAACCAGAAAAGGAACAGTCACTAAGGAAGATTCTTTTTGTCAGAAGTCAAAGGGCTCAGGAGTGAATATTCATAGGTTTCATTTTATTTTGTTTTAATCTGTCATATATCTTCCAGCAATCTTTCAATTGAATGATATGATGCAATAAACCTGATGTCTCTACATTTCTGGAAAAAAATTCCAGGTTACTGAATGATTTTTGAATTCTAGGCATTTCTTCTTGAATTTCTTCACATTATTAATTGTTATATTTATGATTTGTTTAGTTAGGAATATTTGTTACTTTGTTTTTCTTTAATATATTAATAGATGAACTTAATGGATTCTTAGGGAGAACTCAACAGAAAGGATAGTATAACTTAGATAAAATGAATTTAATGCCTTGTCAAGAAGTACATCACTAGAGTTAGCATAATGTCATTTTGGCAGAGAATTACACATCTTGGACAGCAGCCTACATACTACCATATTATCAGCATTCAACTAATTAAATAGAAACAAAATAAAGCCACTCTGAAGGATCAACAATGTATTCAGTCTACTGGCTTTGTTTTAAGTGCTGAAACTGCATGGCTTTTCTCTTGAAAGTATTTTATAAGAATTGAAAACACTCCATGAAGAAAGGGAGGGAGGGAGGCAGGATGAGAGGAAGGAAGGAAGGAAGGAAGGAAGGAAGGAAGGAAGGAAGGAAGGAAGGAAGGAAGGAAGGAAGGAAGGAAGGAAGGAAGGAAGGAAGGAAGGAAAATAACTATATCCAAGCAAGCTCAGTTGGAAATTCAGTTTTCTTTTGCAGAGCATTAACCATTGCAAATTCCTAAGAACATAACTGAATCTAAACTTCCCTTAAGGCTTATCATTTTTCTGCTTTTAGATAATACATAGCTAACAGGGAAAAATAAAGTAGCCAGTTGGTTCTTCCAGCCCATTCTTATGCAATGTTCCAAGAAAATGTGTTTCCACATAATGGCTGGTTCAGCATTCCAGCCCTGGAAACTTCAAAAGAGTTTTGACAAGCTTTATCCACAATAAGTAGTTCATTCATTGAAATAAGCCTTTGAACTTACGTTCTTCCATCTTTTGATATCAATTTGCCTTTGAATTGTAAATTTTACCAAGTTGAATTCTCAGCCATTTCTGACAAAAACCCAAAAAATGTTATCTGTTTTCCAACATGCTACTGTTGACATAAGAAATTAAATATAACACACAATAAAATAAATTACTACATTCTGTTTTCTTTACTACTTTAAGCCTCGTTATTGTTCTTGGCAGCAAAGATGTTTTCCTCCTACAGTAAGCATAATGGGCATTTTAAAAAAAGAAAGAAAGTAGGCAAGCATTCTTCAAATGACCAATGGAAACCTCTTAATTGTTCAAGAGTCGACATGCATGCTAATTCAGATCCGAACTTCACAAGTGCTATTCACAAGACTTGCTTTCTCAAATGAATACGCTGATTATGCAAGGAAAAAAAACCTGTTTACAATAATTCAGCATAACCAGCTATTAAACTACAGTGGAAGGAAGGCATTGCTATGTGGTAGAAGAATGATATTGTTCAGTTATTGGTTATGTAGATACTGGACAGATGTTAAAGACCCCGTTCAAAATGCTTATCCAAAAGACATCCCCCAATCAATTGCTAAGATGGTGGTATTTGTCAACAATTCATTCATTCTTCTGCCTCTGAAAACTAAAATGCAATAAAAATACATATTACAACTGCTAAAAGATGAAGCATTTAAAAAGATGCTAGTATTATATTTTTCCTTCCCTAAGGCTAGGGAACAGAAAATTGTCCAATCCATTTATAAGTTAAACAGCAGCAAATGCATTGGAACTATTTTTGTCCACAATAGAACAATTCTGGTACACTGATACCCTTATAAGTGAGAAAATAATAATAATAAAAATATACCAGTAATTTAAAAGCTTTTAAAAAGATTGACCTGCAATGAGAATTGCGATTCAATTGTCATACGTCACTTGGCAAACTGCTGAATGTTGTTACTCTATTATTTGATTTACATTTAAGAGTTAGTTTTCATTGACATTTACTTGCAGTATCTAATGCAAACATCCCTTTTCAGTCTCTGTATCAAAGGCAATTCAAACTGGTTGCTGACTGAAATAACAGATGGAACCCAAAGGTGCTTTCTTCAAGTGGCAACTGGACTTTCTAGTTTTTCTTTGAAGACGTTTCACTTCTCCTCCAAGAAACTTCTTCAGCTCTGGCTGGATGAGGAATGGAAAGATTTATACTCCTTGCAGACAGCTGGACATTTGCATTCTTTAAGCAGGTCATTAAGGCCACCTGGAGGTTTATCTGTGTCATCAGGGTCTCCTGAGTAATGCAAATTGGTGTGGAGCCTTCTTGGAACTGTTGAAACGATTGCATTGTAAATTGGAGATAGATGATGTATCCCCGACCCTCTGTTGAGAGAGGCTATTAAATTTTGACATAAATGACCTCTGACCCCTCTTAAAGAGGTCATCTTTCTGCAAGAAATAGAAATCTTTCTATTCCCCACCATCCAGTCAGAACTGAAGAAGCTTCCTGAATGAGAAGCAAAAGGTCTTCTAAGAAAAGTCCAGTTGCTTCTTGAAAAAAAGCACCTTCGGCACAATCATGTCTGGATGACTGAGAATCTCCATAGACATTTAACAGATGGGAATGTATTTCATGTAAACACATCATGCAAGAAGCACCATGTATTATTCTCTCCTCCTCCCCCACTTACAAATTTCCTCCCAAATATTCAGGAAACATGGATGCAATTTCAAAGCTTTCTGTGTTTCCAAAGTAAAGGATCCTAAAATATAGTACCTATTATATTTGTTAATTTCTATATTGTTTCACAGAAAATTCCAAAACAGATTCTTGTATTCATTACATCAGTTCCAAGGGACACAAACAGCAACAAAGATGCTGTAGCAAAAACCAAAATGAATAAAATGATGCATTGAAATAAAACGATGGGAGGAGATGGGTGATGGGATTGCTTTTTAAAAGAAGAATGAAACATCTAAACATTGGGGTCTAAAATACCACAGAGAGGAAATCATTGCACAATACAGATTCTGCTGCAGAAAAGCATCTACTTCTTTATTATTGATAGAAGTGATATTGTAATAATTACTCAAGACAGGACCTTAAAAAATAATGTGTTGCTTTCAGCAATCAACCATATGTCATAGATTTTAAAAGACAATAACTTCCTCATCTAGAAGGCTCTTCCTAAAGGTGTGTTTCTCCTGAAAACAAGTGCTTGCTTTTAACATAGAAATGTTAAGATGAAATCATTAAGATCTGGGAGTTGAAGTCTAAATATCTTAAAGTTGACAAGTTTGAAAACACTATCCTAGGCTGAGTAACTTCTTGGAGATTATATTCTTTAGTAGAGACTGACTGATACCTCAGTAGCAATAATAGCACTTAGATGTATATATCGCTTCACAGTGGTTCACAGCCCTCTCTAATCTGGTTTACTGGATCAGCCTATTGCCCCCAACAATCTGAATCCTTATTTTACTGAGGATGGAAGGCTGAGATGACCTTGACCCAATTCAGATCAAACCACTGGAAGTCCACAGAATTAGCCTGCAATACTACATTCTAACCACTGCACCACCAGGGGTCTTATATATTGTATTCCCAGTAGATATCCTGCACAGAGATTTCACCAACTTTTCTCCTGGATGGTGGGTTTGCTGCTGAATAGATAACTCAAAGGGTAATGTAGATTTGGAAGCCTTTAAGGTAGCTCCTTAATATGGACCAATCTGCTTGTCCCAATGAATGAACATGGAATAAGAGTTGGGCCTCTTAAGAGTTGGTTGAGATTCTTCTTGAGTTGATAGTGGATTTCATTTATTTCTCTTCCTACAATGCTTGAATCCTGAACAGTGCACACATGATGATACTCATGGAAGCTAGACATGATCCTGGAAACTCTCAATTCAAATTTGCATATTCCCTTCAAAGTTATGAAGTTCTTTTTAGCTCAAATTTCTACAGTGTTTTTATTACAAAGCATGGTCAACATAACATTTCCCATATGAATGAAACATTCTGCTTCATTCATTCCCTATATGATTAGCCATTAAAAAACGATTTAACAATCATTCATTTGCTGTGGTATTTCTCCCTTTTGCAAAACAAATTATGTACTCCCTCTAGTGTTTGCAAAGGTGTATCATCTTTCCCAGTTTTATCAAATAGTACTTTAAATGCTGATATCAGTAAAATATTACTTTCATATATTGTGGTTGGGGCATTAATGGATATTTTGCTCTTCGGTGAATTCTGAGGTGAGATGTGAAGGACACTCAAACACATTTAGAGACTTTAAATAAAAACCCTCAATGAATAAGAAATATATGTATATGTGAAGTTATACAAATTAAATGGATCTGGCAGGAACAGAGTATGATCCTTAGTTATGCTAAGCTTGATACCATTACATTTAAATGGCACAAAAAGGATTTTGAGAAAGGAGGAAGGAGGATGTATGCCAGAAGGAGAATAAGAAATAGTATTGTTTGAACCTTATCACTTATGGCTCATTCAGAATGGTGTAATGGTTAAGGTGGTGGACCAAGACTGAAGGCAGCTCTAATCCATCCAGATGTAAGCTCATCCTCAATCATGGGTATTTACTGGGTAACTTGGGCCGGTCACTACTTCTCAGAACAATTTGCATCATAAGGTGGCTGTGGAGAAAAAAAATACACGAGTGCACTGTGCACTGCCTCAAGAGAAAAGATCAGATGTAAATTAACAACAAATATGTCAGCCTCACTGGGTACTAGATGATTGACACTGACAAACCACAGTACTCACAAATGTAAAGTATAGTAACAAGGGTTTATTCCATCAGCAAACATCATACTTGATCCAAAGTGGCAGCAAAAAATACAATCCCAGTAAAGCTAGTGCTGAGAGCAATTGCCTCTCAGCACTTATTATAGCTGCCTGTCAACCCCACCCAGCTAAATTACATCCACCCAACCCATCCAATGCCTCCCTGCATCTGTAAAACAGCAGAAAAACACCCCATCCAAAATCTTAGTTTTGAAGCCTCCCCACACTGCCAATCACTGTAAATAAACCCCCAAACAGCACAGCCAAAGAGCTGACATTCCAGAACAGCTGCAGCGTGGAACAGTCTATGAACAACACCAGGATGAAAGAAACAGGCGAAGCCTCCCCATGCCACCAATCACTTCCCCATCACCTGCCAAGGAGTCGGAACAAGGAGGCAGGCATTGTGAGGCGGTAGAGCACAAGGAGGCAGGCATTGTGAGGCAGGAGGCGTTGTGAGGTGGTAGTTGCCACATTCTCTCTCATTTGCCATGATGCCATTTTCCCCATTGTTGGGCTCCAGGGATGACTGCTTGCCTCGAACCTGACATGCAGCCCCCTCTACCATGGTTTGTCTCCTTGGAAGACAAACGCCACAATTAGATTACAGTGTTCAATTGAGTGCATCCCTCCCATCAGTTTTTGTGGGGTTTCTATAGTGAAAAGTCCAAAACAACCATGGTGCTGCTACATCAGTATGCAGGACCCACAAGGCCTTATTGATAGGGTAGCCCTTCCATCTGACAAGATAGCGCAAAAAAAACCCCTCCATCTACGAGAATCCAGAATTTCCTTTATCTCATAATGATCATCTCAGACAGGGCCCAGGGTCTTGAGTCTGGGTTCTAATCTCGTCACATCTTCAGGTTGCATAGGGCTGCTATGAAATACAGGGTGTATCCTCTTAAACCTTGATCGCAGGTTTAGGTGAACAGTAACAGGATTAATTATCTGAACCACTTGGAAAGGACCAATAAACTTTGGCCTTAGTTTTCTACATCTCTCCCCTAGATTTATATACTTAGTTGACAAATATACCCAGTCCCCAATTGCAAAGTTCAGCCCATTTTTTGACAGCCTGGCTCTTGTATGCTTCTGCAGCTTTGAACAATGCCTTATTTACTTCCTTCCAATGGGTTTGTATCTTATCTGTCCATTTTGTAATTGTAACTCATCAGATGTATGAGGCCACTCAGGTGTAGGAATGAATTCCCTACCATGTACTACATAAAAAAGGGGACTATCCAGTACTACTGCATGCTGTGTTGTTGTAGGTTACCTCTGCGAAGGGTAATAAGTCTACCCAATTATTTTGCTGATATGAAATATAACATCACAGATATTGTTCTATTATAGCATTAGCTCTTTTAACTGCCCCATTCGTACGTGGATGATATGCTGTGCTTAAACCTTGTGACGAGCTGGTTAATTGCATGAATTCTTTCCAGAAATGTGCAGTGAATTGAAGCCCTCTATCTAGGGAGAGGTTAATACCAAGAAGAAAGAGTCACTATCACTACTTTTTGTCATTGCATTGATTTCTCTATCAACAATACTGAACAAGTCAGGCCAGAACTATCAAACATTAAAGACATCTGCCAAGCTATTCCACCTTTTACACGGACAATCTAAAGCTATATGGAAAAACACCATATGAAACAGGGTTGCTGTCCAACACAGCTTGTAGATACAGCCAAGGACTGCAGTGGAATTTGGACTGGACAAATGTGTCACTCTTACCATCAATAGGGGAAATAGTGAAAACTGAAGGAAACAACATCTGCTTAACAAATAACAAGAGTCTGAATAAAGGTCATTAAAAATACCTGGACATTCTTTATGATGATAACCTCAAACACACTAAAGTCAAGAAAAAAGTTTAGAAGTGAATACATCATGAGACTGAAAAAGATTTTCAGGCCCAAACACAGTGGAGGAAATACCACCAAAGCAATTCATACTTGGGAAATTCCATACATAGCTGGAATAGTGGACTGAGCCCAAACAGACATAAAAGGCCCAGATTGGAAGACCCCAAAAACAATGACAATGAATAATATCCCTCGTTCATGGCAATGCTATTGATAGACTCTACGTATCAAGTAACATAGCTGGCATGGAATGTTGCAAGTATACTGGACAGTTGAAGAAGGAGAAAGGGCAAAGGAAGAATATCTAAAGTACAAGTGAAGAAGATACACTAAAAGTGGTACATCATGAAGACTTACTGAGTTCTGGAGAGACCAAACAAGAAATACCTAATGAAAAATAGAAATGAGATATGGCAAGGCAAAGTGGCACAAATGCACACAAAGTGGCACAAATGCACACAAAAAACTTGCAGGATGGATTACAAGAAGTCCTGGCAAAGTCTAACAGCATGAAATTTGAAGAAAAAGACAGGCCAATTCTAGATGGCCTTTCTAGAAAAGTCCAAACCTTAATAACAAATTCTTACAAAGCACAATTGAAAAAACAGCAACAGAAAGTATCTGCAGACAAACTGAAGAAACAGTGCATTGTCTAGTTAGCTGCTGCAAGAAGATCACACAAACTGACAACAAACAAGAGCATGATAATGTAGCAACAATGGTACATTGGAATATCTGCAAGAAACATCATTTGCTAGCAAGTAATAAATTATAGAAGTGACAAATTATAGAAGTTTATCAACTTGGATTAAAAAGGGAGTGAGTTTCCTTTCATCCCACTCTTGTTGAAAAGGCTGGGTGCATTTGGTATGGGAACTCTGCCATAGAAGTCCTACCACTGTGTTCAAGAATGGTCTGAGAAAATATTTTGATAAATGCTACTATTTGCTAAACTAGGTATCTGCCATCAGTGGCATGCTCTATTTAAAGGATAATATAGCAGTTGCCTTTCAAAAATCAAACTGTGTTCCAATATTCCACTAGAGGGTGCTTCAGCAATATGAATACATATATTTCCCAGAAACTGCTTTAGCAAGGTAGGTTTATGATCACAAAAAGCTTTCATGGCCAGCTTTCTATATTATATCCACCATATCATGGTACATTTAATATTTTGCAAAAAGATAAGACAGAGGCAACAGTGTGAGCTTTGACACTTTAAAACGTAGACAACATTTTAAGGGCACTTGAGTGACATATAAATATTGTGCACTTCAGTTTCCCAATTCACTTTGGGAAACTGAAAGGAGAAAGGAAGGGAGGAAATTGCTGGTCATTCAGATACTGTGCAAGGGGAGGGAGAACTAATTTTGCAAGAATACAAAAGGAAATGAGGGGGGAGGAACCCTTCTTTATATCAAACAGCAATAAAACCAAGCATGTGTCCATGAATGTTATATTGTTGTTGTTGTTAGTCGTGAAGTCATGTCCAACCCATCATGACCCCATAGACAACGTTCCTCCAGGCCCTCCTGTCCTCTGCCATCCCTTGCAGCCAGAGGCTTCTGAAGGTACATATGAGAGGACTTGTAGTGAATGTGGGAATGTTTGGGGGGCACAATTGGAGCAATAAAGGGGATTAGACCTGTTCTGTGGGTGTGTTGTTTTCATGCCACGCCCCAGGTCATCACAGTCAGTACTTGTATACAATAATAATTTAAAAACAACAACATTATATCGGTTTAAGTCTAAGCAAGCCAATCAATTACAGTGATCTAAATCTATGCTCCAATCACAGATGGAAAAGAGGCAGAAGCTGAACAATTGTACAAAGATTTGCAAGTCCTTATCAATATAACACTAAAAAAGAAACATACTACAAGAAATCCTCAACTTAGGACTTCAATTAATGCGCTGAGAAATTTGTTAAGTGAGTTTTGCCCTATTTTATGATTTATTTTGCCACATTTGTTAAGTGAAACAAATTGTATTTGTTAAATTAGTAACATGGTTGTTAAGTGAACCTGGCTTTTCCCATTGACTTTGCTTGTCAAAAGGTTGCAAAAGGGGACCACCTGACTTAGGGATGCTGCAACCGTCATAAATGTGAGTTAGTTGCCAAGTATTTGAATGTAAATCACAATGGGGATGTGCAATGGTCTTAAATGTGAAAATAGTCGTAAATCACTTTTTCAGTGCCATAGTAACTCTGAGCAGTCACTAAGTGAATTGTTGTAAGTCAAGGATTACCTGTGGTTATAGGAGACATGTATAAATAAAATAAAATAGTCTTTGGAATAATGGGAAAGTATTTGGTGTGTATGAAACAAAGGAAGATCTTGAAAATTCAGTGATTATAGACAACTCCTGAAATCAAAAAGTGTGCTAAGTATGATGTCACATGACCACAATTTGTGACTTCTTGCCAACTTCCTCATTGACTTTGTTTGTTGAGCCCAGTGGTGGATTAAGGCTCTCTGGTGCCCTAAGCACTGACAAATCTTGGTGCCCTCCTCCTATGTACATACTGTACAAACGAAGCCAAGCTTAGGCTACATAAAAGTTTTTGCGGTGCCCCCTTTGGGCCTGGAGCCCTAAGCACGTGCTTAGTCTGCTTAATAAACCACTGGTTGAGAGCCAGGTGTAAAAATTACAAATGGTGAATCGCAGCTTCATGCAGGGAAACTGCAATGGCCACAGCAATGTCAAGGAGCAGCCATAATCCTCATTCAGCATTATTTTAATTTTGAACGGTTGCTGAATGACTGGTTGCTAAGCAAGGGCTACCTGTATTAGGATTCTGCTTCATCTGATATTTAGCTGTGCTCTACTGTTGCTATAATACATACATATTAAAATGCATGTGCTGGAGAACAATGAGATAGCTATAATAAATTTGCTATTTTTCTTAGCAGTCTCTATGAAATCCCCCTTGAAATTTTTTTTAAGACTTCTTTTACTAGCTATCATTTTCTTTTTGAAATGTTTTACATAATAACTGAAGCCATTAAAGTTTTGACATCCAAACATCTATCTGCTAGAAGATAGTATAAATCTTGAATTTTATTTATGAGAATTTTTGAGCACCCTGTGGATAATCTTGCTAAAGCTGCTTTCAACGTGATGAACACTGGCACATCTGAAAAATTAATCCCCAAAAGCCAGTTCTGTATTTAAATATTCAGTATGAATATTTTTGCATTATTGAAAATAAACAATTTGTCTGGTAAGTGCATAATATATATTATAAGACAGATTGTCCTTTTTAAATTGATTTTATATAAGGCAGAGTAGTCTTGGTTATCTTTTTATTGATATTTAATTCTTCTCTCTATAACTGCCAAACAACATTAATGGATATATTAAAGTGTATTAATTCACAGCTGGGTTCTAATGACATACAGGATGCCACGTACACATCGAACAATTGTTTCTATTGTGGCTTTTTACCAAGTTGGCAAATTATTCTTTCAGTTTTTCATTGTGGTTGATGTGTCTATTAAATTTCCAATTTTAAAGCTTAAATGCTTGGTGGTTATTTTCTCACATCCCTCTAAAAATTAAAAGCTGTGAAATTAATGCCAACCATGCAAGCTATACAAATGTGATCTCTGAGAATGTGAGAATTGCAGGTTACTGTAACAACATTATCATTAGCATGTAAATTACAGAAAGCATTTGCCATTTTATATATGTATATATACACATACAACTCATTTGACCTAGTTAGCCACTGACCTATTAGATTTCCTTTTTGGTGGTTCTGGCAACCCACTGTCCTACTAACTGAATGCTGATTTATACAGCATCTGCATTAGCTGTCTCTCAACCAACAAAGCTCACATCTTGTACGTATACTTCTACTATAGCAGCAATATAAAAATTTATTTGGTCAAATAATGCATAGGATATCTAAAAACTATTCATCTTCCCATTCACTAATATTTTGTATGCACAATCATACAGTTCCTAATAATATGTTCTAGAGTTAAATCAGCTCCAGAAATTGTAAGTAGAACCATACTTTTGCCCTAGCCTATTGCAGAATCAAATGGGGCTGGACCAATAAGATAAGTAAAGCAAAAATGCACTGACATGGCCACAATCTGCACTCTCAAAGGAGTGCCACAAGACATCTCCCTTGGGGAAACAAATAGACATGGTAAAAGCATAAATAACAGGTATGTTAACTACTTGTGCCTTATACTCCAGAGGTTTGGTGTCCAAGATTATCTTGGAATGCAATGGTGGGTTTCAAATTTTTTTATTACCAGTTCTGTGGGCGTGGCAGGGGAAGGATATTGTAAAATCTCCAGTCAGAGATGGTATTCGCCAGTTCTCCGAACTACTCAAAATTTCCGCTACTGGTTCTCCAGAACTGGTCAGAACCTGCTGAATACCACCTCTGTTGGAATGCCCAAACATTGATTCATTTACCTATTTTTAATAAAAGTTTTATTTAAGTTTTCACAAAACATACAAATACAAATAAAATATCTTTTTTTGAGAACAGCGTGGCCCTGGGTTATCACTTCTCCATACAGACATAAACTCAATAATTATTTTTTTTATACATTCTAATCCATATCTTATAACTATTTTCACAATTTTTTCAATAGCTTTTCCCTTTCTTTACTTCCTATAGCCTTATTTTAAATTATCTCATTCCTTTCTTAATTCAATTACATATCTTTTTCTAATTTTTAAAATCTTTCTAATCAATGTTTTTATACTTTTGTCTGTCCTGTTTACAATTTAGTATTATCTTTTCTCATAAAACAAATTTCCCCCTGTAATTACTAGACTGGAGTGTAACATCTTTGTATCTTTTTTCAAATCTTATTTAAAAAATTAAGTTACACCTTTACAGTTATAACATTCATTTTCTAATCTCTATTTTATAACACATACCTATTTTCAATCGAATTCTGCTTGATACATTCCCTTAAAAATGCACACTAAATTCTTAAAAGAAAAAAGTATATACGTATATGTATATCTGTGTATCTATATATAACAATAGTAAATGGAATAATTATTCTATTCAAGTACAGCTCTGCCATTAATATAATAACAATCTTTTACATTTCTATTTCTTTTAACAAACATTACCTAGTAATATCAGTTGCCTTTCTATATTTCATATTTTACTTATTACTGTCTTTAAATAAAAAACCAAACAATAGTTATTAACAGTAGTCAGTAAAGTTATTATTCTTATTCAAGTTCATCTTGTCAACTGATAAAAATCTTCCATGTTTCTTTTCAGTTTTTTTTAAACGTTATTTTTAAATAATTGAGAGCCTTATTCTCTTTACAAACAAATATTCCACTACACATCAATAGAAATTTTTCTATCACTTCAATCATCTAAACATATTTTCTAACCCTTTTCTATGTCTAATATAACAATGATATCTGATGCACCCTTGCAGAATCCTCTCCTTAAGTTACATTTTAACCATTGTCTCTGTATCTTTTAAATAGGTTTATACCTTAAAAAGCAATAAGCATAGGTTGCTAGAAGAGTTGAGGAATTCTAAGCAGCTGAGGCAGTGGCCCTTAGCAGGCAGAACCATTATTAACAGTGGTGGGGTTCAATTTTTTTGTACTACCAGTTCTGTGGACCTGGCTTGGTGGGCGTGGCAGGGGAAGGATACTGTAAAATCTCCAGTCAGAGGTGGTATTTGCCGGTTCTCTGAACTACTCTAAATTTCTGCTACCGGTTCTCCAGAACTGGTCAGAACCTGCTGAATACTACCTCTGATTATTAATCTGATGAAGCCAAGGACTAAACCAGTCCAGAGCCTACCTGTGCAGCCATACAATATTCGTTATAACCTTTCAGAGACTCCTGTAATTTGTTCACAGTCTTAAATTTAAGGCCCTGCAAAGTGCTCATAATACATGAAGGGAGCAATGCAAGATTCCTGATTATTTCATGAAAGTTTGTGTGTTAATGTCTCGCCAGCAACTGCTCCATACACACAGCAGCACACTAAGAATAATTGCACTGGGAGAAGATAGAGAGATATGCATAGCTCTTCATCGAACCCCATGCACTAATATGACCAATCCAAGGTAAGGAAACCAGCATAGGGACCATCCAAGGATGAAAATGCTTCAGATGTTTAAGAGATGGTGGACTAATTTCTCTTCCTCCCTGCCACTTTCGTGTAGCCAATTCCAGTGGCCTTTCCTGGACATCTCCTGGCATTTCTATATGGCAGCAAGAATGGATCTCATAAGATACTGTAGGTACCTTCTGAAGGCACTGAAATTTGGCTACAGTATAAAACCAATGTTCCCATATCATTCAGCTTTGGAAGTTGTGAAATGTATATAACTAAGCCATCTCTGCAGAGGGATGCATAAAACTAAGCGGACACAGAGTTGTTAAAAACTGAGTGCATTCTCAGTATTTAAACCATCAGAATTATCATATACTTGAGCCGACTCCAAATGTCCCATGCAAGGATTCTGTATGAAGTTGAGGAATGATTTATTAAGATCAGCTTGCATGATGAATAGAATGAGCTATCTAGCATTGGCCTTGGAGTATATTCCAAAGATCTATTGGCAAGATATTTCAAGGAATGGGGGCAGAAGAGACAATGGAACAGCTATCTGCACTTGGAGGTACATATAGGAACCAGGAAGCTTATTTATGTAATCATAGGATTCTGCAGAAATAACAGGTGGTCCTCCTGAATTCTAACAGGAAGACAGAGTGCTCCATGACATTGGCATAAACATTTCTGGTTTGGCACATGACATGATGCACATGATAGCACATGAGGCTGGCTCTTCAGAGCACATCCACTTACCCATAGTACTCCAACATTAAATGGCCATCATAGGATTCCCCCTCTTCTTATGTTTAACTGTCATTATTCTATAATTTTAATTTTTTTAAATCCTAATTTAATTTTAATGGTTAGAAAAAAGAAATAGAAACAACTAAATAAATGGTAGGTGTAGAATGAAGATGTGCTAGCATACTTCTGTCACAACTTTGTACCTTCTAGCAAAGTGTTATGTTTCTAGATTCCACAATATGAAATGCTATCCTATTTATTTTTTTCCTGAATCATAACTGTATATATTTTTGCATTTGTTGGTAGATCACAACAGCAAAATTATCAACCTGCTAAGGCTTCTGGAGGAACATTTTGCCTTGAAATTAGTTCTATTAGTAGCCCACATGCTTACTTCCATTATCTCTTTTATTGGATTATTTGGCTTCAAAAGTCTGCCTAGTATAATATACAGGTGAAACTCGAAAAATTAGAATATCGTGCAAAAGTTCATTTATTTCAGTAATGCAACTTAAAAGGTGAAACTAATATATGAGGTAGACTCATTACATGCAAAGCAAGATAGTTCAAGCCGTGATTTTTAATAATTGTGATGATTATGCCTTAGAGCTCATGAAAACCCCAAATCCACAATCTCAGCAAATTAGAATATTACATGCAATCAATAAAACAAGGATTGTACATAGAACAATATCGGACCTCTGAAAAGTATAAGCGTGCATGTGTACTCAGTACTTGGTTTGCGCCCCTTTTGCATCAATTACTGCCTCAATGCGGCATGACATGGAAGCTATCAGCCTGTGGCACTGCTGAGGTGTCATGGAAGACCAGATAGCGGCCTTCAGCTCTTCTGCATTGTTCGGTCTCATGTCTCTCATCTTTCTCTTGGCAATGCCCCATAGATTCTCTATGAGGTTCAGGTCAGGCGAGTTTGCTGGCCAATCAAGCACAGCAATCCCATGGTCATTTAACCAGGTTTTGGTGCTTTTGGCAGTATAGGCAGGTGTCAAGTCCTCCTGGAAAATGAAGTGAGCATCCCCACAAAGCTCGTCTGTGGAAGGAAGTATGAAGTGCTCCAAAATCTCCTGACCCTGAAGCACTGTGGTGTTCGGAAAAGACTGAGCTGAAGTCTTCACTCCGGTCCATGTTTCCAGCAGGAACACAGACCGTCCCTATTGGCTGATGCCGTTTGACAGCCGGCTATAAAAGGGAGCTGTCAAATGGCATCAGCTGTTGTCCGCCAGGTGGCTGCCTTGTTAGCGTGGCAGCCGCGGCAACCCTTTATTGTTACAATAAAGTAAAAGCTGAAGTTCGCTCCCTGTTTGCCTCAGGTTATTCCGCCACTCTACAACACTGGTGACGGAGGTGGGATACATATAAGAGGCAACTGGGCAAAGAATCGCTAAGCGAAGTCACTACAAAACAGAGCCGAAGTCACTACCGAGCTGAATGTCACTTTAAGAGCTTACTGTCACTATTCACGAGCGTGAATTTAAACTTTCCTTGGAAGATCTGGCACCGCTGAGTCGAGATGACTTTGAACCCTGCATTCCCACCTTTCAGACCAACAGCAGAAACATGGGAATCCTACAGAAACCGATTTGACCATTTCCTAGATGCCATAGACCTCGCTGACATTTCCGACCATAGGAAAAAGTCCTACTTTTTAAGTTTTTGCAGAGCTACAGTGTTTGACACTGCTACGGCATTATTGGCTCCACGTTCAATTAAGACTGTTCCATTGGAAGAATTGCAGGAAATTCTTTCCAACCACTATTCCCCTAAGCCATCCCAAATTGCCAGGCGTCATGCTTTTAGGAGACAGATTCAGGCTGAGGGAGAGACTATTAGTGGGTACATGGCTGCCCTATGAACAGCTGCCTTGCATTGTGGGTTTAGAGACTATCTGAAAGACATGTTATTAGACCAACTAGTTTGTGGAGTCAGGGATTTAACGCTACAAAGGCATCTATTGGCTAAAGGGGATTTAACCCTTAAATTAGCAATTGAAGAGTCTCAAGTGCAGAACTATCAGCACTTTCAGCACCAGAAATTCAGGGAAATCCAATTAGCCAGAGCAGCTCAGCCATCCATTACGATGAAGCCTCCACAGAAGAAGGCTATGAACAGGCTAATGATGTAAATCATCTCAGGCAGCAAAAAAACAAAGGGAGAACAGGCCAAACCCCAATCTACCTCCACGGCCTCAGCCCATTTGTCTAAGCTGTGGGGGAAACCACTCAGGGCATCCTGCAAGTTCAGGAATGCCATTTGTCTAAAATGCCAAAGGAAGGGTCATTTAGCCAGGATCTGTCAAGCAGGAAAGACTTTTGCCCAAAAGCCTCAGACAACCCAACATTTCCAAAAACAAGTTGAAGACTATTTTACCTGCTGTCAAGCCAAGCTGACTAACAAAGGCTCTAACAAAATCAGTGTTTTTGTTTCTATAGAAGGGAAACCTTGCAAGATGGAGGTTGACACAGGCTCAGCACTGTCCATCATCTCATGGAGCACCTTGAAACAACTACTTCCCAGAACAGCTAAGAAGAAGCTTCACAGCTGCCAGTTAACCCTACGTGACTACCAAGGCCTAACCATCCCAGTCATTGGAAAAGGCAAATTTATTGTTCAATTTCAAAATTTTAAAGGTCACTTGCCTTTAGTGGTAGTGGATGGTGCCCTTCCTAGCCTGTTGAGGTTAGACTGGTTCCCTGCCCTTGGCCTCCATATAAGCGGAATCCACTCTATTACAAATGCTGAAGTGGACACCTTGTTTAATGACTATGCTGATGTGTTCAGCGAGGGGCTGGGCTGTTATTCAGTTATCCAATATCTTTCAACTTGGACCCTCAGGCAGTACCAATCCGTTTAAAGCCTCCAAGGGTACCTTTTGCAACCCACCCCCAAATTAGACATGGAGCTTCACAAATTAATTAAAAAGGGTGTATTAGAGCCTGTGGACTTTGCAAAATGGGAAACCCCAACAGTGACACCCCTGAAGAAAGACGGGAGCGTAAGAATCTGCGCAGATTACAAGACGTCATTGAATAAATATTTACAAATCAGCGCTTATCCAGTCCCTGTTATCCAGCACCTACTACATTCTTTTGAGCCAGGAACCATTTTCATGAAATTAGACACGTCACAAGCCTATCAACAGTTCCCTGTTGATGACACAGCCGCTGAACTACAAACTATTGTAACGCACAGGGGCACTTTTAAATGTAGGCACCTCCAATTTGGCGTAAGTGTGGCCCCAGGGATTTTCCAATCTTTAATGGAAAGACTTCTTCAAGGATTACCAGGTGTAATTCTGTATTTTGATGACATTTTAATATCTGCCCCTGACAAGTCTCAATTACTGCAAAGAGTCAGAGGAGTCCTCAATCATTTCAGGAAGCATGGTCTTAAGCTAAAAAAAAAGAGAAGTGCACTATTGCCACCCCACAGGTAGAATTTTTGGGATACAGAATTAACACCTCTGGTATTCACCCAATCGAATCCAAAGTAAGGGCTATTCACAAGGCACCCACATCAACTAACAAAACTGAGCTCCAGGCCTTTTTAGGACTTCTTAACTTTTATGCTTAATTTTTGCCACATAAAGCTTCTGTTGCAGAGCCTCTGCACAGACTCTTGGATAAGCAATCCCCCTGGCACTGGGGACCTAAGGAAGCCATGCTTTCCGTGCAGTCAAATCATTGCTCACATCCGATGCTGTTCTGATCCAATTTAATGAGCATTTACCTTTAGTTTTAGTAGCAGACGCTTCTCCTTTTGGCATAGGTGCCATTTTAAGTCATAGACTGCCTAATGGTTCTGAGGCACCTTTTTCTCAAGAACCTTTTTCCCCAGCTGAGCGCAACTACAGCCAAATCAACAAGGAGGCTTTGGCTGCAGTTGTTTCTGTCAAAAAATTCCATGAGGTTCTATATGGACACTATTTCGAGTTGGTTACGGATCACAAGCCTCTGTTAGGCCTTCTTGTCAGACAAACTCCTCAGATTTTGTCTCCAAGAATGACCAGGTGGACTTTATTTCTGGCTGCCTATTCCTATACACTGGTTCATCGAGCTGGAAAGAGTCTTTGCCACGCTGATGCTCTTAGTCGCTGCCCCCTGCCTGTTCCTGTGGAGGATCCTGCACCAACTAATGCTGTGTTCCTGATCAATGATCTCAAACTTCCCATCACCACCCTTGATATCGCTGCCCACTCTGCCAGGTACAAGGTAATCACCCAAATCCTTGACTTTGTGGAAAGGGGGTGGCCTGCAATTCCTTATGCCCCCGAATTCGTGCTTTTCAAAACTCACCAGCAAGAACTGTCTTCTTTGCAAGGCTGTTTACTTTGGGGAACTAGGGTAGTTATCCCTTCCAAGTTGCAAGCCTCAGTTTTAAAGGTCCTGCATGAAGGGCATCCCGGCATTGTCAGAATGAAAGCCCTAGCTCGCAGTTATGTATGGTGGCCGGGCATGGATGCTCAGATTACAAGCTGGGTGAATGTTTGTCAGCCATGCCAAGTTACCAGACCTGCTGCACCCACATCCACTCCAGGCAGGTGGGAAGATTCTGGGACCCGGGGGTGCATGTTGATCTGGCTGGCCCCTTTCAGGGGTGTACATTCCTGGTGATGGTTGATTCTTTTTCTAAATGGGTAGAGCTGACCTTGATGATCACCACAACTTCAGAAGCCATCACTATCTAGGCTCTATCAAGGATATTCGCTACCCATGGCCTCCCTGACACCATCGTGTCTGATAACAGTCCCCAGTTTACTTCCTGTGAGCTTGAGGTCTTCCTAGCTAACCTGGGAATCAGGCATGCACTTATAGCTCCTTTTCATCCTGCCAGTAATGGCCTGGCTGAAAGAGCAATCAGATCTGCTAAGGAGGTCCTGGAAAGGCTTGGGCCCATAGATTGGCACTCTAGGCTTGCCAAGTATCTTCTAACCCAGCACACGACTCCCTGTGCTACCACTAATAGGTCCCTGGCTGAACTTCTCATGGGTAGACATCTGAGGACTACTTTAGACAGACTCCATCCATATTATGCCCCAGTCACGCCCCTAGGATCAAATAGCCTGGCAAAGGAGCTCATTGAAAATGACCAGGTCTATGCCTGGAATTATGCAGGACACCCTTTGTGGATGCCTGGGCAGATTGTGGCAGTAACCGGTCCTAAGTCTTACAGGGTCCAACTGCAAGATGGGTGCATCTGGTGCCGCCATATCGAACAACTTAGAAGGCATTGGAGTTTGTCTGCAGATGGCCCTCAAGACATTCCTGCAACAGAGAAACCACCGGCACCTGAAGAAACTTCCCATGAAACTGACAGGAATGCAAGCCTACCTGAGCAGCCATCTATCCCTCGCCCAGAGACGCCTGAAACTGAGACGCCAGCTTCGTCGGCACCAGAAGTTGCCCAACAAGCAGAAAAAATCCTTCCAGCAGTGGCTTCATCAGAACCGAGAAGATCTGGCCCCTGCGTAAGCTCCCGAGTTATCTGAAGGACTACGCATGCTCCATTCTGGGGGAAAGGAGTGTGGCGTTCGGAAAAGACTGAGCTGAAGTCTTCACTCTGTTCCGTGTTTCCAGCAGGAACATAGACCGTTCCTATTGGTTGATGCCATTTGACAGCCGGCTATAAAAGGGAATTGTCAAACAGCATCAGCTGTTGTCCACCAACTGGCTGCCTTGTTAGCGCAGCAGCTGCAGCAACCCTTTATTGTTACAAGAAAGTAAAAGCTGAAGTTCGCTTCATGTTTGCCTCAGGTTATTCCGCCGCTCTACAACAAGCACAGTGGACCAACACCAGCAGGTGACATGGCTCCCCAAATCAACACAGACTGTGGAAACTTCACACTGGATTTCAAGCATCTTATAGTGTATGCCTCACCATTCTTCCTCCAGACTCTGGGTCCTTGGTTTTCAAATGAGATGCAAAAGTTGCTCTCATCAGAAAAGAGGACTTTGGACCACTGAGCAACAGACCAGTTCTGTTTTTCTTTAGCCCAGGTAAGATGCTTCTGACGTTGTTTGCTGTTCAGGAGCGGCTTGACAAGAGGAATATGACATTTGAAGCCCATGTCCAGGATCCGTCTGTGTGTGGTGGCTCTTGATGCACTGACTCCAGCCTCAGTCCACTCCTTGTCAAAGTCCCCAACGCTTTTGAAAGGCCTTTTCCTGACAATCTTCTCCAGGCTGTGGTCATCCCTGCTGCTTGTGTACCTTTTTCTTCCACACTTTTCCCTTCCACATAACTTTCTATTAATGTGCTTTGATACAGCACTTTGGGAACATCCAACTTCTTTTGCAATTACCTTTTGAGGCTTTCCCTCCTTATGGAGGGTATCAATGATGGTTTTCTGCACAATTGTCAGGTCAGCAGTCTTTCCCATGATTGTGATTCCTACTGAACCAGACTGAGAGACCATTAAAGGCTCAGGAACCCTTGGCAGGTGTTATGGCTTAATTAGCTGATTAGAGTGGGACACTTTGCGCCTAGAATATTGAACCTTTTCACAATATTCTAATTTTCTGAGATTGTGGATTTGGGGTTTTCATGAGCTGTAAGCCATAATCATCTCAATTATGACAAATCACGGCTTGAACTATCTTGCTTTGCATGTAATGAGTCTATCTCATATATTAGGTTAACCTTTTAAGTTGTGTTACTGAAATAAATGAACTTTTGCATGATATTCTAATTTTTCGAGTTTCACCTGTACTTTAATAGCCACAGTGGCTTGGTTTGCAGAACACACAAAGTCAAGAATCTGCATAGTGGACCAACATAATAGCAACCAGGCCAATGAGTTTTTAGGTTCTATTTAGCATGGTAGGTTACACCTTTTTATAGAAAAAGATAAAGCTATAATGCTTTATTCTCTAAGGCATCCAAGAAAAATATTGGCTGTTTATCATAGATAAGTAGTAATCTGAGCTCACTATGATGCAGTTAGTATGATACTGAATGACAGCAAGGGAGCAATTCACATGTAGTTGCCAGCTGAATATTTCCAATACTGCTTTCAAGTGACAATACATATAAAGAGCCTTGGGCCCTGCTTACTCATGTAAGAAAAATGTTCTGTTATAGGCAACTGCCCTGCCAAAAATGTATTTATTTTGTTTCTTTAGATTGTTACCAAAAGAGTGGGTCAAATAATATTTTTTCAAAAGTTTTCTCCACTGCTTTTGTCAATTTCTTGACACATCTTCCTGTAGTATTAAAGCAGCCTTGTTAAAAATGGAAATAATATTCGCTCAGAAACAGGAACAACTGCAGCTGTGAAATGTAGATTTTTGCTGCAAGGATTGATGGATTGACACAAAACAACATTTTAGGCTTGGGATGCTATTGCACATTATAACATGCTTCTTTTAAATCCAGCAATAGAAATACTAAATGTATCCCATTAGCAAAGAAACTGTTCTGAATTATAATACTGTAAACAACTTCTTTTCCCAATGATGTGATAATCCTGTTAATGCATTCATGTGGCTTTATTGTTTTTGTGGTTTTATATGAAAGTTCAGAGTTCAGAATGAGGTGGTTGATGGATAAAACTGAATGCTGCATTAATAAACAGCTTTCTAATATTTCACCCAGCCTTTTAGAAGTAGATATTATATGACATCAATCTAGAAATGCAAGTAAAAAGTATGAAATGACATATAAATGATAATGCTACCATTTATATATATGAAATTACGTGTAAGTGATAATGCTATCCAATCAATACATATGTGAATTTACAAAACATACATAGAAACTAGACAAGTGAATAAAGACAACTTTCTGTGACATCACCAAGAAAGGCCAAGTTACCAAAGAGGAACAATGGTAGATGAAAAGCAGTGGACCCATCTTCCCATGCTTCTATGGATTCCCCAAAATACCTAATATATCTCTAATATCTCTCTCCATCCAATTGCATCATTACCAGAACCTCAACCTACAACATACCAAAAGAATTAACAAAAAATCTTGGGCACCTCACCAAGTGTAGCAAACAGTCCATCAATTCCCCACTACAATGCCTTCAAATATTCCAATGTAATAAAGAATAAGAAACCATTAGAGAGCATTTCACCAAGGCAGCCATTGTCAGTGCCATCTTGGATCATCAGGTGTGACTATTGATAAGAATGAAATCATGGCCTTATTTGATGTTACAGCCCTTTTCATGTCCACAGACCCAGAATTAGCCAAAGAATCTGTGACTACTTAACAAAATATATGAAAATTGAAACACCCAGGATTATGGATCTTATAAACCTCTGCCCAACCATATACAATTCAATGGACAAATTTATCAGCAACTTAAAGCTAGATCTATGGGTTCATTGCTTTCAGAAGTTACAGCAGAGGTTGTAATGCAATGTTTGAAGTGATAGCACCTACAAATACAGTCCCAAATATGGATCAGATATGTAGATAACACCTTCACCATAATAAAAAGGACCAATTAGAAAACAGCTACAAAACTATCAACCATCAAATCTTAAAAGGAATGCAGCTAACTAGAGAATATGAAAACAACAACTCACTATCCTTCCTGGATATTCTGATCAGCAGAGTCCACAATGGTAAATGAGAACCCAAGTGTACTGAAAAACTACCTATACCAATCAAGGACTCCACTACCAATGCAACAACCCTTCATTTAAATGAACACAAACTGCAGCAACACTGAACTACAGAAAAAGGAAACAGCATAATACAACATTTTCTAACAAAATGGATATCCACACATCTTCATCAAAAAGTGCCTGACCACTCAACCCAATATAGCACAACCAACAGAAACCTTAAAAAGAATAACATTGCCAAACATCAAAAACATTTCAGAAACCACCAACAAACTATTACATCCACAGAGAATCAGTGTAGCACACAAGTCAACTAAAGCCCTTCAAAACATCCTAAGTAAAATAAAAGACCCAGCAGGCCCCAGAAGGAAAAACAGGACTCATCTACAATATACAGTGTAATGACTGCATCAGCCATTACAAGAGTTAAACAGGCAGAAAACTGGCAGAACGAATCTAGGAATACCAACCAGCAGTCAGAAGACATGCTGAAAACTTTTTATTTTCACAACATATGGATAGATGTAACCATAGTTTCAACTGGGAAACTGTGATCATCCTAGACCAAGTCAAGCTTTAAAATGCTAGAGAATTTGTAGAAGTCTGACACTCTGAAAAATTATCCATCAATAGCATACAGACATAAACAATACTTACATACTGTGCAAAAGAGAAAATCAACAAGCCAAAAATGGAACAAAAAGCACAGTTGAAAAAGCTGAGCTATTCTACTTAGAATATTTCAGAGGAAAGGAGGAAGAAGCTAGAAAGGAAGAGTCACTAATTGAATTCCAAGAGGAGTGTATAGCAGTAATTGAAAAAGAGAAAGAAGAAGGTGCAGTAGGTGGTGTACCCAGAGAGCAGCATATATTACACTTATACCAAAGGAGGATACAGACCTGCAGCAAGTTAAAAATTACAGACCTATATCCCTATTAAATTCAGACTATAAAATTTTTGCTTCAATTTTGGCAGAAAGACTAAAAAGATATTTAAATAACTTTATCCATATTGATCAAAATGGATTCCTGCCAAAGAGACAAATCAAAGACAATGTGAGAATTATTTTGGATACGCTGGAATACTATGAGGCACATCCTGAGAAGCAAATAGCTTTGATGTTTTTAGGTGCACAAAAAGCCTTTGACAATGTGAGTTGGTGATTTATGTTATTGCAATTGGAAGAAATAGGCTTTGGTAAAAAAATTCACTCAAGCCATTGAAACGATATACTATGAACAAACTGTAAAGGTGATGGTAAATGGGGAACTAACAGAATCTATAGATATAAGAAAAGGGACAAGGCAAGGTTGTCCACTGTCGCCCCTGCTGTTTGTGTTAACATTGGAAGTGTTGAATAGGAATCTTAGAGAAAACAAAGAAATAAAAGGAATGAAAATAAAAAAGGAATAAAAAAGGTATAAATTGCAAGCCTTTGCAGATGACCTGGTATTTATATTGGAAGATCTATTGGAAACAGCACCTAAATTAATAGAAAAAATAGAAGAATGTGGAAAAGTAGCAGGTTTGAAAATAAACAAAGATAAAACAAAAATATTAAAAAAGGAACAAAAAGACTTTCCACATCAGCAATCAAAACCGTGATGAGCATAGATTAATTTCAAGTTTAATATCACACCAACAATCAAGACGTGCACGATATCCCAAACAAGGAACTGCCAAACAAACTAACAATAAACATACCAACAAAAGAACCTCTAGACTACTCCCGCCAACACTGACAGAGCAAGCCACTAGAACAGGAGTGTCAAACTCAAGGCCTGCAGGACAGAGTGGGGTGCTTAGATCTGGCCTGATGGGCCATCCTGTAAATGAAGAACTGGCTCTCGGTGCCTCTGCCAGCAAAAAAGAGATTGAGAGGGTCACATGTGGCCCTCCTGGGCTCCATTTTTTGCTGCAATGGCTTCTTGCAGCACTCTGCCAGCAAAAATGGTGCTTGTGGTCCACACAAGCTCCGTTTTTGCTAACAGAGTGTTAGCAAAACGAACTACTAGCAAAAGTGCCATTGATCACATGAGTGATGTTGAGCTGGCCATGCTCCCTGGCCATGCCCCCCACCCCAGGTCAAACACAACCCTGATGTGACCCTCAATGAAATTGAGTTTGGCACTCCCGCACTAGAATATAAACTGAGAGCAAACCTGACTCATTATTAGCTCTGAGGATGTTACTTAGTTTAGGTAATGAAATGTCTGCAAGAAAACAACCAACTTCAGAGACCACCAAGGATCACTCACATATTGGGAAAACCATCCATTCAGGAAATAGCATCAGTGGAATGGACTAAAGGGGCGATCATTAAGGGGGGGAAAAACCTACAGAACACTATAGAAAAAGCTGGAATAATAGACTTCCATATTGAAGCCAACTGAAGTGGAAGCCTCTCAAATATTAAACTTCAGAACTGTATAATGTATAATTTGCTATAGGTTCTTTTTAAAAATTGCTCATTCCCATTTCTGTTTCTTCCCTCCATTTTTGAGTTATTAATGCATTTCAATAAAACCATGAAAATAGAAAAAGCAACCTTGGGACAACTTCAGGTATGATTGCTTCAATATTATTTTTGCATGGCATTTAGCTTGCCAAGGTGCAATGCATTCCCAAGCATTGGTAAAACACCAAGCAAAATGGATCTTCATACACTTTAATCAGAATTTTGTGTGTGTGTGTTTGAAATGCTATAAACTATTTTTAAGATGGAAGAATAGAGAATTTCTAATGCATTGGTTCCACTTCAGAAATAGAGGGCAGGTAATTTAGAGCTCTAGGGAGAAACTGAGATGCATCTGTATGCATATATCTGAATAAATGGAAGTGAAGTGAACTCTGGTCAGCTCCATACCCATCATATTGCCCAGAATTGTTCTCTCAGCACTTAATGACTGAAGTTCTTTGAATGGAAGGAAGAAAGGAATACCGTAATTTAATGGAGGCAGTTATCCAAATGCAATTGTGCAGCTTTTCACCTCATTTACCTAGCTTTCTCCTTGTCTGCATTTACAAAGTTGCTGCTGACAATGCAAAGTTCTGAAAAGAAAATGAAAAGAATGAAAAGAATTGAAAAGAATGTGCTAAATTACCCTATCTGCTTGAAGAACAAAAACTTGCCATAGAGATAGCTCAATTACACATAATACCAATGTAAACCTGGAAAGAATGAAGAGAATCTCAAAAAGGCAAATTTGAACTATGGATTATTACCATTCATAGTTTAGAGACATATGTCTGATGTAATCAACCATGGGCCTTTTGAATAGTGTTGAATAGTGTTGAACAGTAGTGGCCAGTAAGTGTTTAAACACTAATTCTGTCAGTTTGATTGCCATCAGTGCTCTAAGCATCGTGCTCTAAGCATCTTTTCTCAGCTGGCTTGCAAAATTCCCAAAACATTAACAATAGGCTTTTGTGAAATGATACAAGCCAGTTCCAGCACACTTCTGATGTTGAACCACAGCCATCAATAAACATGTCCAAAGGTGAAAGACCATTCTTAGCTTATAAAAGTATGCTAAAGCAAGAGTCTCCAACCTTGGCAACTTTAAGCCTGGAGGACTTCAACTCCCGGAATTCCCAAGCCAGCAAAGCTTCTGGGATTCTGGGAGTTGAAGTCCTCCAAGCTTGAAGTTGCTAAGGTTGGAGACCCCTGCACTAAAGAGTATTTCACTTAAAATGGAAAGAAAGGCTACTTAGCAATGCTTCTACGCTGCACTAGAGAATAACAGGATGATTAGTCAACCTTCAATCAGACATCCATTGGTTCTCCACAAAGGGCAGCACCAAATAGGAATATGCCTTAGTACCAGTCCATTTTATTCTTTGTACTGTTAAGGCAGTAAGGTATTTGGGTCCACTGTGTTTTTAAAAGATGCATATTTATATTATATGTACAGAAATGTCAACATATATAGTGGAAGAGGGAAAGTGAGACTATAACTGGAAGAGGAAGAACAGATTTGGGTGACATCATAGGAATTGGGGAAGGAGCAATAACTTGCTCAGGATTCCTTTCAACTTGATTGATCTTCCAAATTCAGCTTTTGCTGTTATCATAACTATGTGCATTCTTTTGGTGCATTTATTGCTCATGAATATAGGCGCATTTTTAAGAGCAGGAGTATTACTTTACTTTATGTATATGCCTTTTGACCCCAGACAAGGAGTTGCCAAAGGCCTAGGCTGAGGTTGACATTCTTTTTTCAGGATTTGGGTGCCACCAGTTGCTTAAATGCAATCAGGATGTGGTTTAAACACAAGATACTACTTTTTATGCTAAAGAGAAACTTTCCCCCCAGCAAAGAATCTTAGCTCAAAGCTAAAATACAGATACTTTTCTGCTCAGTAACAAATGTCACTGCTCAGTAACAAATGTCACTGTCCCTTCAGGACAGTGATTAAGTCTAATTGCAGGTAAGACAATTATGTTGGATCTTAGAGCAATTTTCTCACTATTTAAGAAACTGCTAAAGAACATGTGCTTAACCAAGTGACCCTTTTTTCCGTATAGCTTTTAGCTGGCAGCTTGAGAGGTAGTAATTATCTGTTTGTCATCTCCACCTACAGCTGAGGTTGTGGCTGTTGGAGGACTGCTCTTAAGCATATAGTGGGTGGACTAATTTGCATCCAAGGCTTCATGCCTCCTAATGTTTCTTTTGTTTTCCAGCACATCGCAAAAAATGTTGCTATGCCATTCCCCAAAGGGATCCCTTCCTTCTGCAATCAGCCATCAATTTGTTTCTACTCAAAACAGACATGTCCCCACTTCCATGTTCTCTCTCCTCTCTCCCCCTCTCTCTCCTCCCCCTCCCTCTCTCCAAGGTATATCAGAAATGAAGTGATATGTGAACTAGGCATATACATATGCTAGGCATGTCATTTCATGTACATATAGTTGACACAATTACTCAGTCGCCCCAACTCTATAACAAATTAAGGGATTGCAGGATTGTAAAAAGAAAAAAAAGCTAGGCATTTGTATACAGCACACATACACGTTTAGTTTAGTTTATTGTCATTGCACCTCGTACAACAAAATCAAACACCATCAAACACCATCTTCAGTGCACATCATGACCATAAAAATAAACACACATACATCCTTCAGCCTCCACACATAGAACTGAAAATCCCTGACACCGCACTAACACTGCACTATACAGCAGAATTCAAAATTAAATACCATCTTTATACATTATGACTATGCAAATAAACACAAACACATATATTTCACATTCTGTACATTGAATTGAAAACCCCTGATATTGCATTAATATTGCAGTATACAGTAGAATTCAATAGAGTTATTGCCTGGGATAGAAGCTGTTTTTCAGCCTATTTGTCCTTGTTTTTATTATCTTGCCAGATGGTAATAATTCAAAAAAAGGGTGCCCAGGATGAGATGGATTTTTGAGAATGTTTTGAGCTTTCTTAAGGCAGCGGGAACTATAAAGCTCTTCCAAAGAGGGGAGAGGGCAACCAATGATCTTCTGGGCAATGACATTAACCCTCTGGAGTGCTTTCCTATCTGCCACTGTGCAATTGCCAAACCATACAGAGGTGCAGTAAGTTAAAATACTCTCTATGGTGCAGCAGTAGAAGGTCACCAGCAGTTTTTCATTCAGTGGTTGTTTTCTGAAAAGTCTCAGGTAGTATAATCTCTGCTGGGCCCTTTTGACCAGGGCTGCAATGTGGGCACTGCAGGTCAGGTCCTCTTTTAGGGTAACACCCAGAAACTTAAAACTGGCCACTTGCTTCACTTGGTCTCCATTGATAAGCAAGGGCTGGATGTCTGATCTGTTCCTTCTATAGTACACTATAAGCTCCTTGGTCTTATTGGTGTTGAGGACCAAGTTATTGTCTCCACACCACGAAAGCAAACAGTCCATCTCATCCCGGTAGGCAGACTCATCCCCCCAGAGATAAGTCCCACCACTGTTGTATCATCTGCAAATTTAGCTGTAGCATTACTAGCGTGAGTGGGAATACAGTCGTGCACATAAAGAGTATAGAGTAAGGGACTCAACGTACAACCCTGTGATGTACCAGTGTTAAGAATAAGGGCTGAAGTGGTATGATTACCTAATCTGACCCTCTGTGAGCAGCCAGACAGGAAATCCATAATCCAAAGGCAGATTGAATTAGAAAGGTCCAGAAGTTTAGACACTAGTCTATGTGGAAGAATTGTGTTAAACGCAGAACTAAAATCCACAAAAAGCATCCTCACATAGCCCTCTCCTCTGCTATTCTAGTGGAGTCAGAGCAGTGTGAAGACTGATGGCTATAGCGTCCTCTGTAGATCTATTTCTTCTGTATGCAAACTGGTATTTATCAAATGTATGCGGAAGACCAGAAATGATGTGCCGGCAGACCAATTTCTCAAAGCACTTCATGATGATAGGAATGAATGCCACTGGTCTGTAATAGTTGAGGTTATTGATACAGAACCTCTTTGGCAGCAGAACAAAAGTGGAAGCCTTCAAACAAGATGGAATAGTGAACTAGGATAAAGACCGATTGAAGATCCTGATAAAGACTCCAGCCAATTGATCAGCACAGTCTTTAAGCACTCGGTCAGAGATACCATCAGAAATAGCAGCCTTTCTAGGGTCCACAGCCCTCAGAATGCTCCTCACTGCCTGTTCCTCCACAATGAAGTGGGGGCCACAATTGGCTGGTAGTTGTGTTTTATCTGTCTCTGATGTCTCCACTTCAAAGCGAGCAAAGAAATGATTCAGTTCCTCTGCCAATGAAGCATCCCCCTCAGCAGGGATGATATTGGTCAGTTGATGGTTGGTAATTTGTTGAATTCCTCGCCACACCTGCCTCACGTTATTGTTATAAAAATTATCCTCAATCTTCCTCTTATAATCAGTCTTGTCCTTCTGAATACCTTTCTTCAAATTAGCTCTGGCAACACTGTATCTTGCCCCATCACCAGACCTAAAGGCCTTGGTCCTGTCATACAAGAGGCGCTGGACTTCTTTGGTCATCCAGGGTTTCTGATTGGTATAGATCCTAATACGTTCATCCACAGTGATAGAATCTGTGCAGTGTTTGATATAGCACAGAACAGTTGCAGTGTGCACCTCTAGGTCAGGGTGTAAAAGATGTCCAAATTTGTGTTCTCAAAACAATCCTGAAGTTGTTGGGAAGCATCTTCTGGCAAAGATTTCACTGTCTTTATTATAGGCAGAGCCTGTCTCCTAAGAGGGATGTACGCTGGTGCTAAAAGCAGTAACATATGGTCTGATTGTTCCAAATGTGGTAATTGTATAACCTTATAGCCATGTTTGATGTTGGTATATACTTTGTGCAATATGTTTGCTCCTCTAGTAGCACACTTAACATGCTAATAAAATTTAGGGAGCACTGCTTTTAAATCAGCTTGATTAAAATCCCCCGCTATGATATGCACAGCATCAGAATACTTATTCTGCTGATTACTAACAATATTATACAAGAATCAAAAAGCTATGGTAGTATAGGCATCAGGTGGGACATAGACTGCAGTTATCAAAACCACGCTTAATTCCCGAGGAAGATATATGGAGTCATATTCTCCAGATCCATGGAGCAGTGTGCTAGGTATGTCATTTTAGATATGGACACTGTTAAGGGACAATGTTCAAACTCAAATGCAGGATGTTGGGCAGGAGGGAATTGAGAAACAGAGAGAGGAAGAAAGAAAAAGAGAGATGAGAAAGAGAGAGGGAGAAAGAAAGAGATACATGGAGAGAGATACCTGTTTAAAAGAAAATAGAAAATGGCTCTTTGAGTGTTTAAGGTTGCAGACCCCTGGGTTAGGCAAACACCATGGTCATTAAGTGAACCTTGCAGTCATTAAGCAAGCACTGGTTGTTAAACAAGTCCATTTTCCCCAATTGACATTTTTAACCGGAAACCAAAAGGAATTGTTGGAAACTGCCAAAAAACAAAGAAAAACCATAGACTGTGTGGGGTGTTGTAATTGGTCATCTGTGTGCGTGTCATGTGTGGGATGTTGTAACTGGTCATGTGTGTGTTTTGCTATCAAAACACCCAAAACAGGTCAAGTAGCTCTAGGGAAGTCAGTCGTATATTAGAACACTTGCTAAGCAACTGCCCATTAAGCAAGGACACTTATATTTGGTTTGCTAGTGTCATGCCCTTGTTGGAGTCTGATTCTGAGGGGGAGATTGAGGAACTGACAGGGAGTGGAACTGTGGCTTCGGTGGCTGTGAAAGAAATGGGGGAAGAGTACAATCTAGTTGGGCATTCAGAGGAAGACCCAGGACCATCCCCTCTTCAACCTAGGACATGCAGGGAGGAAAAGGGAAGGGAGCAACATGTCTTACAGGAAAGGAAAAGGCCCTGATCCCTTTCCTTAGTTGCAGCTGAGAGAACAGGATATAAGTGGGGCATTTTGAATAGCTTTTTGCTGGAAGCAAAGCATGCTTTATCTTGGTCAAGGCTTATCTGGGTTTTGGCGTCTTCCCAACTGTGGTTGCTGCATTATCTTGTGGAAGTTGCAATTTATTATCCTGGCCTGCTGTGTTAATAACTCCAGTGTGGTTTGTGTTGGTTTTTTTTTTCCTAATCATTTTTACTTTTGGTTCGGACTGCATTTACTCTCTTCTTAGACTGTTTTTGGCAGAGTTTGATAAGTCAAGGATAATTGGACATTGGGGCCCAATTTGGAGGCATTAAAGGGAATTTATTCTACTTTTGTGACTGTGTTATTTTTGTGCCACAGTCCGGTTAATCACAGCTAGTCACATGGCCATCTAGTCACATGGTCACCTAGCCATGACCACCAATCACATGACCACCAAGCCACACCCACAAATTATACTATGCCCACAGAACAGGTTGTTAAGAAATTTGAATCCCATCCCTGTCTATTTTGCAGTATCTGTGAGAGAAATCTATTGGGCAACCACTTAAATATGAGCTGGCAGTATGCTGTAACTCCCCAAAAAACCCAATGCAGTGCTAGTTGGCATTAACAGAGAATCAAGATCATATGAAAGTTAATACCACTTTATAATGCCTTGGTAAGACCACACTTGGAATATTGCATCCAGTTTTGGTCATCATGACATGAATAAAGTTTTGACATTCCAGAAAGAGTGTAGAGAAGAACAACAAATAAGATTAGGGCACTGAAGCTAATTTGTTTGAAATGGTATAAGATCTCCTGCATTAGAAGACTTCCAAGGTCACTTCCAAATCTGTTATTCTGTTATTATGCTGGTTGTCTCCAGTCAGTGTTTTCTCATTTCTGCTCAGCTTTCAACATCTGAGCCATATATGTTTTTTGCATGCCTCCTCTAACCTGATGCATTAACTCCTATCACTTTCGACCAGATCATGATTGCTGCAGTTCAAAATTTCTAGAGGGCAGCTGGTATGGAAAGCTTTCCTTAGCAATTTTAGTCTCGCTCTTTTTTGAAATATAATATTTGTGGAAGGATTTTTTAAAAATAAAAACAATACCAATGTTAGAAAAGAAACAAAGAAAATAAGAAAGGATAGTGATTAAATAAGAAGGAAAAGAAATTAGAAAAGATTATAAAGAAATGATTTCCAACCTTTTTTGACAATGATTATAAAATATATATTTTATCCTCTTTATTTAAGGCTATGTAATAATTTTCTTCTTTCTATAAGCTATTCTTTCTCATCTTCAAATCCATAAATCATAGGTTCATTTTTCTTCCTTTTCAACAAAAAGTCCATCAGGGGTTTCCAGTCACAGATAAAGAAGTTGTTGATGTTTCTCTAATTAAATATGTTAATTTTGACATCTCTGCTAGTTCTATCAGCTTCATCAACCATTTCCCCACTGCAGTTTAGTCTTTCCATTTATATGCAAAAACTGCTGCTTATAATAGTCTCATAGCAGTCATTGTATATAAACATAATATTCCATTGTTCTTTTCTAATTGAGTATCCATCCATTAATCCCAGCAAGAAAAGTTCTGGCTTAAGTCGAAAGTTCATCTTTAAAATTCTTTAAATTGTTATATTATTTGCATCCAGAAATTTCTGGTTTTCTTTATAAGTCCTTAAAGATAAACGGACTCTTTATGTTGACCACATTTTCAACACAAATTTGAAGTACCTTGATACATTCTAGACAATTTTTCTGCAGTCATATATCAGTGATTACATCATTTCATAAAAATTGCCTTTCATGATGTAAATTTCAATCCTTTTAACCACATATTTTCCTACTGTTCCATAAGTATATTGTATCCAAATTTCTTAATCAATTTTATCATGCAGCTTTTCATTTATTTCTTTTCTCTTCCGGTCTGCAGCACTTCGGACCAGGCAGGAATCCGCGACTGTGTGCGGTTTCTGCCTGTGTTCACTGCCCGAGTGCCCCGAGCCATCCGGCTTTGGGGCTAAGCCACCTTCGTAGAAGGTGGTGAAGACAGGGGGGATCTGTCAGGGATGAGAGACATCGCATCTCTCTTCCCTAGCCGGCTAAACCCCCTTTTCCAAAGGCAGCTGAGCGGTGGTCAGCAATGGTCGCCACATAGAAGAGCTCAGCCGGAAAAAGAAAGTGCAGGAGGAGCTGTGAAGAAATGAAAGTGATCTTTCCTGACCGGGACAAGCAACAGTGAAAGTATCCTGGAATTCAAAATTTACTAAAGATACATTGTTCCCAGATTGTGCTAAGCGGCAAATGGAAATTAAAGGGAAAACTTTTTTTCTTTTCACTCTCCTTCCAAACGTAACAGCGATAGAACTTTATGAGAAATCGGAAAACCCGCATTGGAGGTATGCTAAATGCTAAAGGCTATGCTAATGCTAAGGGGATATGGATTTCTGAACATTTAAAGAAAAATCTTTTTTGCTGTAAGTGGGAAGGGAGAGGAAAAAAATTGGAGTAGAATTTGAAAACAAGGAGGAGACTGCCTAGAATTTTAAAGAGCTATTTGAACATTAATAAGACTTCAAAAAGATATGTTTTAATTGGAACTTTGTGATTTAACAGCAACCCCAGAAAAAGAAATGGAAGAAAGAAAAAAGTGCTAAAAGAAATAGTTTTTTTGGACTGTTTGGTGACTTTGGAACTTTGGGGAATTATTTTTGGTCAAAAGCACTTGGGTGGTTGTTTTAGTTTCCCTCTTGAAGTCTGTAACTTTTATTCTTCCCATCATCTCTTTATTATTTTATTTTTATTACTTATGAGTCTACTAAAATGGAAAAGAAAAATATTGGGGGGGTAACAATACTACAATGATACTAATAATACTCATCTTTTAAACCATAATAATATTTGTTTAACACATCCTAAATTAAAATTTGCAACTGCAACCATGACAGCCTTAGAACTGATTTTAGCAGCAGAATAAAAATTTAAAAATTTAAATAACTTCACCAGAATGCCATCATCAGAAAAATATTATTGGCTTGTATTTGATAGCCTCTGGCACTTAAGATAGCTCTGTTATGGAATTAGACATTGGTTAAGGATATATTATCTCTTGAAAACCTTGGTACGGTTCCACATTTTTGTTAATATGAGCACCAATACTTTTGAAAAATTATGTTATTAAAAACTTAAATAGCTAGGCAATGCCCATTCACCCACTTTACAAAGTTACAAACATAATTGCATATTACAGACCCCGCCAGAAACAAAGACTGCCTGTATAGACTAAACTGATATTGATTAGATATTTTGAAAAAGAGTTTCAAACTGATTTCACTGATCAGTGCATTGGAAGTCTGTGACCAAACTCCTCATAATACATAAATGAGTTAGCTCAGTGCAATCATCAAACTACATTGGCTGAGAGTCCCAAAAAACAGGAACCTGATGAATACAGTCATTTTGAAAGCTTATTTACAAAGAATAGCTTAATAGACAGGCAAAATATGAAGGGAAATATTTTCTGTATATGATTATGTATCTCTACCAAGCACAAGCAAAAAGATTTTCAGGATGCCATTGAGGTAAATCCTCTAAAACCAATTGCTTGAATGTTGTTACATTAAAAGCATATCCAAATCTAAGTTATGACCATAATGCAGCCAACCCATCAAGATCGTAACTCAGTTATAAAGGAGGTCAATCATGTGACCAACCCAACTGCACAGTCTTTTTTGTGGCAGTCATTAAGTGGCTGCAAAGCAAATCCATGGTCAAGTGAACATCACAGTCATTAACAAAACAATAGCTCATCTAGGTGTAGTTTTGCTGAAAACCAGAAGCAAATGCCAGTTTTCAACAAAACTGTCCTAAAATGTGGTTAAATGTGGTTCAACTGCCAAGTTCCTAAAATACAGTCATGTGACTGTGGGGGAAGGGCAACCAGTCATAAGTAACCCTCACTGGAACTTAGAACGGTTGCTTAGTGACCAGTTTTAAGTCAAGAGCTACCTATAAATATATTGTTCCAGTATAGAATATATTTTAGATTTATCTGAGCCTATATAGGTAGTCCTTGGCTTACGACCACAATAGAGCTCTACATTTCCATTGTTCAATGAGACAGCTGTTAAGTGAACTTTGACCCATTTTATGACTTTTCTTGCTACAATGGTTAAGTGAATCACTGCAGCTGTTAAGTGAGTCACATGGTTGTTAAACGAATCTGGCTTCCCCATTGACTTTGCTTGTCTGAAGTTCGCAAAAGGGAATCACATGACCTGGAACACTGCAACCATCATAAATACAAATAAGTTACCAAGCATTCAAATTTTGGTCATATGACTATAGGGATGCTGCAATGGTCATAAATGTGAAAAACAGTCATAAGTCACATTTCAGTGCCATTCAAATGATGACTAAACAAATGGCTGTAAGTCAAGGACTAGCAGTAGCTTAGGCAGGTTTTGAGAGCTGAGCTGGAGGATGCAACCATTCAAAATTTCTGTGGGGAATGTCTGGTTTGTTTTCTCTGTTGAATCTGTTCCATCCCACCTTTCAGCTTTGCTGGGAACATATCTGCTTCTCATCCAGACTTTGAGACACACTCTGGAGCTTTCCTATAAACCTCAGTCCTCCAGACACTTTAACCCTTTTCCAGAATGGTCTCATTTGGCTGAAGGCTCCCAGAACAACTTGGCTAGATTATACTCTTCATTTCTGACAATAATGAAATGGTATACACCTAGGTGATTTGCAGTGGAACGAGTTCCAAGCTTATATAAGTTGCAAGGTTTATATAAGATTTAACTTTCAAGGTCTTTTCTCCCATCATTCCAACTTACAAAGTCTTTGGCGATTCATCTGATGATCTTGGTTTTGTTAGACGAGTTTATGGAATTTCAGCCCTGAGAATTATTGGATGGTCCCTTTTCAGAGCCAGCCCTTCCAAAAACTACTACAGCCACCAAGGGTATAGCGTGGGGGTGCTTACTGTGGATGTTCTATCCCTCTTTTCATCATCATAATTTGCAGGGGCTTTTAAAGGTTGTGGAAGGATGATAGCTTGGAGTCATATAGCAGTAAAGATGTTTACTTGTTTTGAACCTTCAGTGGTTCAAAGAGCAGAACATGAATTGAACAATATTACTTCCACTATTAGTCAACTGGAGGAAACACTACTTTAAATTCATGTTTATTTTACAAATATTTAACAGTAAAACTCCATAATTGCACCAAACATTTGTAATTTTTTAAAAAAGTTTTCATTAAATGCATTGCATTTCGAAAGTGGAATTTTTGAAATAGACAAAAATTGTCATTTCCACAAAGTATAACAACAGATACTGAACAACAGACACTGATTGATGATGCAAACACCTGTGGCAATCCACTAACCATGGCCTTTGTTAGATCCAGTTCTTTCAAAAATAATTATGTACCATCTACTAATTTAGTTATATATTTGTATCAGTGGATACAGTGTAAATATGATGTTGTAGTCATCACATTTGGAGCACTTCCCATAGCAGGAAACACGGAAAGAATCGCTAACACCAGTAGCTTCTAGGCCAATATACCAAGCAAAACATTGATTTAAATACTTGGGTCTAAATCTTTTAGGGCTTTAAATAGTAATTCAATGATCTCATAATGAATCTTTTACATTACAGGAAGCACTGTTGTTTGTAAACTTATTTAATGGTTCAATTTATGATGTTTCCCCAAAAATATTATATTTTGGGGGGCTCCAAAATAAGCACTATGGCTTATTTTTAGGGAAACATGATTTCAAACTGATCAACCTGGCTGGGGCTCCTGTCTCTTTGGCACATGCACATGCACAAGAGGTGACAAGCATGTGGGGACCAACAGTATCTGGCAGCAGCTGTAGCCCACCAGCCCTTTGTCAGCGCACACTGGACCTGTATAGCCCTCATAGCGCAGGTGAAGTGTTTCTCTGTCCAAGTAGGAGATGGAGGCAGAGGTGTGGGGAGGAGGCAGGTAATCTGGATGCACTGCATGGGGGTTGCAGGCAAGCTGAAAGACATAAAAATGAGCCTCCCAGGGCTGCCCATCCACTTCAGTCTATTGACTTTGGGCTTTCCAGCAGCCCATGCAGCATGTCTGGATCACCTACCTTCACCCCACACCTCTGCCTCTGTCTGCTGCCACTTTGTGAAGATGAGCCTTCTGTGTCTGCCAACCACTCTGGCCCACTGACTCGTGGCTTTCCCATGGCCCATGCGGTCATTCAGATTACATGCTTTCCTCCGCCTCTGCCTCCAACTGCTGCTTGGACAAGTATTCATCTGTGCTGCATGGGCTGCAGCTGCTATTGGACACCATCAGCCTGCTTGTGCTCAGCACCTACTGTGCTGGCCATGCCCACCCTCCTTCACTAGGGCTTATTTTTGGGATAGGGCTTACATTAGGTATCACTTAAAAATCAGGGAAGGACTTATTTTCAGGGTAGGTCTTATTTTCAGGAAAACAGTTGCATTAACATTCTTAAACTGCAGTATTATGACCATATACTATTCAAGGATAGCACTTTTTCTGTAGTAAAGTCATTGAGATAACCTGGCTGTCTAAAGCAGACAAAGGAATTGCAAGGAAAGTTGCCTTTTTTGTACTGATGTTGCACAAATATACAATTATTACAACTCCACTCATAATTCCACAACCTGTTATTTTGCCTCTTATGACACAATATTGCTTCAAGGAAGACTCTGACCTGCTTACAACCTTCTCATTCAAAATAAGTTGTCTTCCTAATTCCCAGTTCCTATCAAGATCTAGTTTTGATAGCAATCAGGAAATAATTATGCCCTTTGTGTTACAGGCAGTATCTTGCACTTATGCAATCCATATTTTTAGATGTCAGATATAACTGTGTCCGATAGATGTTCCACTATGAGAAGTTTTAATGTTGTAGTCAAATATAGATTAATTTGTTCTCTTTTCTCCTGCCAGAAAATACAGATGCCAGTAAACATTCAATTGTGTAATAAAGAGAACTCTTGTCTTCTACAAGCTGAAAGAAATAGTATTACAATAGTGCATCAGGCAATATCATATATCAGATATTTAAACAATGTCTAAGGCATTGCTCACACTGTTTCCAGATAAGCTTTGCTGCAAGAATATTCTATCTGGAAACAGAGTGATTTTTGTATGTAAGTAAATATTACAAGGTTGTTTTCCATTTACAATGCCTTGCACAATTAATTTTGCCTATAAATTGACTATTTATCTCCCAACCATTCAGTCCTATTTTGTATGTAATCTTTTATTTTGGAGATTGCAAGGGCAGTTTTAAATTATTTTTTTCTACCATCTATGCTGCTATTAAGTCAAACAACCTTGCCGATCTGTGTGACTGTCTGAATAAGGCAACTAGATCAAATAATTAGATTTGTGTATTGCATAACATTGGTATAACTCTGAAGTTCTCTCCTCTGTCTCACTTAACAAGATCTCTTACAGATTTTGCCAGGTTCTTTCTATGCAAGGCATATCCTTAGCAAATCAGGTTGTAAACATTTAGAGCATTGAAGGTTAATATTACAATAGTTTTGTCTTTTGGACAAATTTTGAGAGTCAGTTTGGTTCAGTGGTTAAGGCATCAGGCTACAAAACAAGAGGCCATGAGTTCTGGTCCCAATTTAGCCAGGAAAGCCAATTGGGTGTCCTTGGGCCAATCATCCTCAGATCTCATAGGGTTTTTTGTTTTGTGAAATAGAAAAAAGTATGTTGGTTTGTTCCCTGCCTTATTTGTGAAAATGAGGCTTTGTGTGATTCTGGCAGTCCTAGCTATAGCATGTTGCACCAATGAACATAATTAATTAAGGAATGGTTAAAGCTAGCACCTAGTTGCCTCATTCTACACACATATATTTGTGATTTGATTGGCAGCTGACAATCAAGAAGGATATTTTGGTATTGGCAACCCATCAAAAACACTCTAAATCTCAGTCCCTCAATCCAATATCCTAATAAATATCAGCATTTCCAAATTATCTGGAACTTATTTTAACAAGTTTTCTTTCTTATAACTCATTAACAACTTAATATTCTACAATATTAATTACTTCCTTGAGGTTGAAAGATAAAGAACAATGAATCTGTATGTCACGGGAAGTTGAAATAGATTGCTACTATAACAATGACACTCATATTCTTTTTCTTTACTTTTGTTTTTCCTAGCTGTTTTAGATAGATGTTGAAGGATCAGAGACAAGATCAACATTATGGAACAATACTTTTAGTGGCATAAATGTCAAAAAATATTTCCTCCACACAGCCTTCAGAACACTGCCTAAAGAGCCCTAGAAACATAATATCTAAAGCCACCAGAGGTTCAAGAGAACTAGTAGGACTATATTCTTTCTCCAAATCCAGCTTCTGGCATAAATTATCTGCCAATAAGCAAAGCAATCTTAGTATAACTACAGTAACTTTTTTTTAACATTGTTGTAAATCTATCATTTACTGTATATAAATTGCACAAATATTTAAGTCATTAAAAATAGTGTAGTATATTATTTTAATATTTCCAGGTTTCCAGGTTTCTCATTTTCCTCTATTGTCACTTGAATTTTAAATTGTAATCTTTTAGGGAAGACCACAAACACATTAACATTATGATCATCCTAATTATAATAATTAAGAGCAAGGGAATATGTTACAATAAACACTATACAAGAATATTATAAGTTCAGCACTTAGATATGGTAACATATACAGGAAGTTCTATGTGAACTTTGGAAAACAAGTCCACAAATCTTCCCAGAAAGTTACCATTATCATTAGTGATTAAAGAGAATAAATAAATGGGTTATGATATATTATACTATATATATTTTCATTTTCCACAATTTATGATCTTAGGGGTCCCATACATTCAATATAACAGCATTTTATCATCAATACAATTATGCCATTATTTTCTCCAAATTAAAATAGCGTAGCCTGTATTGCTAAGGCCCAACCATAATTTATTGGTTGCTATGATTTAAAAACTGGCATCTTGAAGAGTGATCCATTCCTGCCCAAGAGAGAACAACACGGATACCTCTTATGTAGCCAGCTCTTAAAATAGCTAAGTGGAGCGTTCAGACAGGTACAATTATCTTAATACTTTGCACAAGGATGCATCACTCCAACAACACATTTTGCAAAGTGGCTTTTAAATACTTCGCTATTTTAACCAGATAGAATTCCAGGAAAAAAAATCTTTAAAAAAAACCCCATGAAGTATAAAACAAAGTGTAACAAGAAGTTATATTTGTCATCTTTTTAAGTGAACTGAAGAGCTACATAAAGAATCTGTCTAGAAAAAATCTCACACCTTTAAAATCCAGAACAATTTTATTGTTCATATCACTCACTCCAGAGCACAAATCTATTATTCATTCATTCATTCATTCATTCATTCATTCATTCATTCATTTTGTATGACACTCAACTCTCAATAATTCTGAGTTGCTCATAAGTAAAAAACCTTTTAACCCAAAATACAATTACAAAAAAGAATGCAAAGAATGCTTCATTCACCCTCACTAAAGAATTTGAAAAAGACCAACCTCCTTTGATGCACCGACATCATGAGGATTTTTATATATTATTTCTTTGAATAAAACTTGGTTTTTTATGCCATTTTGAAATGGCAGGCATTCAAAACTTTTGATATAATCATTATACAAGTTTAACACATTTTTAAAAATCAAGGCTTCTTCTTAAAAAAATACCTAAGGGAAGGATAGGAAACTCCTATGGCATCTAGCCACACAAAATCTTTCTAGTGCACTTCTTAGCCATCAAAAGTTTGCATAGGCCCCTAAGCCTCATTTTTAGTGTTCTTGAGTTCTGTTCAACTGTTCAACTATTTTTATTCATTATAGGAAAGTGTTGCACTGAAACAACATGCTAGAGCATAGCATTTTTTGTTGACATTTGTATGTAGCACAAATGATTGGTGTTAATATATACAAAAATTTGAACAATAAAAAAGAAATTATTAGAGAGCAATTTACTGAGGCAGCCATTGGTGGAACCATCTTGTCTGTCTGTCTGTATGTATGTATGTATGTATGTATACAGTGGTACCTTGTTATTCAACTGCTTTGAAATTAACTGAATTTGGTACTCAATACATTTTGATATGAAAATGTTGTCCCGGTACTCATCATTAATTTGGTACTTAATGCACAAGCTTGAGCTTGTTGGTGTCAGCTGCCTTGTGACTCACTACATTATTCTTAATGGGAAAATGTCTTTGGTACTCATCATTGTTTATACTCTTCACTGCCACAAACAATTAAGGATGACTAGTGAGATACCACTATGTTTATCAATATTTATACTGCACACTGAGATATAAAAGGAAAAGGAATGCTAGCTGGCATATTTGACATCAGAGGCAAGATCAGTCTATTTGTTGTTTCTTGGATAAACTAGCTACTGGATAGCCCTTAGTCTTCCCAATTAAATATAGTTTTGAGGTATTTCTCTATGAGCAATTACTTTTATTTTTGCATTTAAAAATGAAGCTCTCTTGCCATATTTCTTCCATTCACTTCTAAAACACTCTGAAGCTTCAGGCTAGATTTTAAATTAAATTATCTGTGACTGAAAATGAATTTTATACTCTAGTAATAGAGGAGGAAAGACTGGGATGGAGGGAACCTATTATAATTTCAAGCCAGAAATGCTTTAAAAACAGAAGAAAATAATGATTATACATAATTTTTCAGGAATTTTAATTTAGTCAGAAAATATTAAAAGAAAATTTCAGTGCAGGAACACTTCCTTAGCTTATTATTGGATTATTGGCAGTGATGGTGAGATAAGATTCATGTCAGAAAGCAAAATGTGTGCACGATTTATGCAAAACATAATGCCTAAAACAGGATTTCATTGAAATTAACTACTATCTGTCATGACAGGAGTCAGAGGTTATCCTAATTGCTAAAAGAAAGGAGCATCACTTCTCCTTATCCCATTCTAACCTTTTCCTCATTAATCCATCCCCATTTTGACATCTACTTTGTAACTGAAGTTCATATTTTAGTACAATTTACAGGCTGAGATTTTCTCTTCTTTGTATTTATCATGTCCAGTGCTACACTCCATTTAAGGGTAGAACTGAAGACAAAAAAGGTTGGACCAGTACAAATTCTAAAAAAGTAATTATAATCCATAAAAATATGAATTATTTTTGTTGCAAAATAGTAATTTTAGGGCATAATTTCACATGCTGCTGAAATTGAATAGTCTAAAGATTGGATATAGATGTGGTGCTTAGCCGATTTTCCACTTTTCTCTTGATCAGTGGTCAAGATATTATATGAGAACACACATATTTTTCAGCAAAGCAACAAGATCCAAGAGATCAAAGAGAGCAAGAAATTCAGTAAAAATAGCAAGACAGTCACAAAGTATTTTAATTCCTTGTTAACTTTATTGACAGCCGCATTTTGCTTAAGCACTATCACAGATCTGCACATCTTTTACTCTTGCATACCTACTGATAATGGAGGAGGAAAGAAGTTGCAACTTCAGCAAGCTTTGAGTGTGGTTCTCCTTTTTATAGCAGCTCCTTTGCTTTCTATTTCAGCAGTCTCATTGATTGTTGTTGTTGTTGTTTAAGTGCAATTTTCACCTAGTAGTTTCTTCAGGGCTACTCTAGTTCCAAACTTACTGGTCTTCATATATTAAAGGCCACATTATCTAGATGGCTTTGGTGTTTGTTTGCTTTCTGGCTCTGCTTGCTATTTCCCCTCCTTAAGCTGTACAGATACAGTCCATAATCTTTATAATAAATTAATTTTCAGGAGAGGTTGAGTAACCAATTAAATATGAAACAAGGAGACTGGGTAGTTCACTGATGGATAGTGAGAGTCACCAGCCAAGTAGTCATCTTTGGAGATCAGGAAGCCAGAAGAGAGGAAAGGAGAGGGTGACATAGTAGTAGGGATTAAGGTGTTGGGAGAGAGAAATCAGAGTGGAGACTAAACTGGACCTGGCCCCATGAAACCTGAGGAAGATGGACATCCACAAGAAAAATGCTATGGGGCTGATGCTATCCTAGTTATTGCTGGTTATCAATACAATAAAACACAACACAGAAGATTTCTGCTTCCTGGGACAGAGACAGATGTTGGAGGAAGCACCCAGTCAGAACTAAGTATGGAGAGGCTCCATAATCAAGAATCTTAATGAAAAAAAGGTTCTCTTCTATTATGGAGGCTGGGAGCCACAGACTATCCCAATAGAATAGCTGAATTGCCTGGGGAATGTGAAGAGGGCCACTGGAAGAAGAAAATATGTTAAAAGAATTATCTATATAAAAAGTCAATCATCTCAGTACTTTTAGAAGTAGCCGTTAGTTAATAACTCTCCCCATCTGATACTTAAAAAACATTCATATGATGTTGCAAAGGTTCTGAAAAAGGAAGCACCATTTTGAGAACAGAAGTGCTATGGCAAAATAAGCCTTCACTGACATGGGAAAGAAATGTAAATGGTACTTCTGGACTAGCTAGATAAGGCAGTACTATCTCAGCTGGAGTTTTATGCCATTTTAAATACAATTCTTCATTTCAATGCAGAGTTATATTAAATTCACACTGCAGCAAACACATAGTTTGTGCAAGAACCTTAATCATAAGTTTCGCTAGTTTCCCACATTTGGTTTGGAGTCCAGGCAAGAGAGCAAATAAAAGATGAGAACATCCAGCCAAGTGTAAATCCAGAAGGATGACTCGTTTCTGACTGATGTCACCCCTTGACTTAACAGATGTTCTCAGTCTGAAAAGAAGAGCTGTGGCCTACCAGACAATTAATATACTGTGAATAATAGGAAATTGTGTTAATTTGGGATCCTGCCTAAAGCCTTGAGGAATTATGAGAAGCAGTGTGATAATGGAAAAACCCTGATGTACTAACTCATGACAAAATTAATAACTCTTATTGAAGAATGATAGAAGCAATAACTGTGCCTTTATTATTCCAGGTGGCCTGCTTGGAACTATTTCCTAACATTAATTTTTAACTAAATTTTAGCATATGGTTACAGCGATAACACACACCCATTAAATTAAGATTAAAGTTGTCTGAACGTATGCCGTTTTGAAATATTAGGTTCATAAGATCTGTTTGATTAAGGAAGAAACATGTGAGTTCGAAATTGGTCATGCATTCATGACCTCCTATGGTAATGTTGTTTACATTTGCATTTCCAGACATTAAGCATAATGACATTTGTAAGCTGTATGTTCAATGTCAATTAATTTAGCCATTCAAAGCAGAGTAATTTAGAACAGAACAGAACAGAATAATAGAGTTAGAAGGGACCTTGGAGGTCTTCTAGTCCAATTCCCTGCTTAGGCAGGAAACCCTACATCACTTCAGACAAATGATTATCCAATCTCTTCTTAAAAACTTCCAGTGTTGGAGCATTTACAACTTCTGGAGGCAAGTTGTTCCACTGATTAATTGTTCTAACTGTCAGGAAATCCTTAGTTTTCTCCTTAATTAGTTTCCACCCATTGCTTTTTGTCCTATCCTCAGATGCTTTGGAGAATAGCTTGACTCCCTCTTCTTTGTGGCAGCACCTGAGATATTGGAAGACTGCTATCATTCCACCCCTAGTCCTTTTCATCAAACTAGACATATACAGTTCCAGCAACCATTCTTTGTATGTTTTAGACTCCAGGCTAAAACATATAAATTTGCATCACTGGGCATCAGCAAAATATGTCTATTATGTCTACATACAGGTAATCCTTGTTTAATTATGGCAATTGGGACCAGCAACTCCATTTCTAGAATATGTAGTCCCAAAGTGTAACATCTCATAAACACACAAACTAACAACATCAGTTCCAGTTGCCATCATGAAGCAAATGCTGTATGGTCAATAGGCGCAATGCCAATGATTGCCATTTGCGACTTCCTGCTGGCTTCCCCTTTGAATTTGCTTGTCAGAAGCTGACAGGAAAGGTTTCAAATGGTGATCATGTGACCAGACAATGCTTGATCATTATGTGTGCCGGTATCCAAATACCCAAATTGTGGTCAATGCTAAATGAGTTATCATTAAACAAGGACTATCACTACTCTATTGCATTGTTCGGATTCTTTTGGTCATCTGTATGTTTTGCAACTTTGGAATTTTGCAGGAAGAGAGGAGATGCATAAAAGACAACTGAGAGATGGACAATCTTTGCTCCAGGAAGCAAAATTGGTGTTGCTAGGTTGTCCTAATGACACTAATAATAAGTATTGAGCACAGGCTCATTATTTTCCATTTGCTGCTCAAGCATTTTTTATAACTTGAAGGAGTTGATATATGGGATCATTTAAGCAATCACATTTTTGCTGGACTATACTAGCAGTTCCATGGTTTGCCACAAATCCATGAAATGAGTTTACCCCTTTCTATTTCCATTTGCACATTGTTAGAGGCAGAAAGTGTATGTTCACATATTATAATAAGGTAGTTTATTGTTATTGGGTGAGCGTATTATATGAATACAGACCCAATAATTTACAAACTATGGTTTTTATCAATTAAAGATGTATTATCCCAGAGGACATGGATTATTTAAAAATAATTATTAAACAAATTATAGTTGTAAAATTTAATTCATAGGGAAAACGATTTTTTTCCTTTTCTACTATTAGGATCTTTGTATCATAATGAGAAAAGTAAAAAATCATGCCCATTTTTTTAAAAAATGAAGCTTCCACTGCAAAGTTTGAGACATTTCTAGCATTCTGCCTAATTAAGCCTGGACTTAAGCATCAATCTCTATGGGCCTTGCCAGCAGTGGTGCAGCCATCTTGAAGATTAGTTCCCAATCTTCTTACAAGGAAGAAATAGAGCAGGGCAAATTAAATTATTCTCACCAGGACTCCATTATTAAATATCTGTCATTCCAGCCTTTCAAATACAGATCTTATTTTCTAAATTTTCCACATGAAAAGCATACATTCCATCATAACTAAATAATGTAACTGGCTAACTTGTCCAAATAAACACTGCTGTTATATTAGGACTTCTTTCATGCCAAAGGCAATCACCATTTCCTTCTTCTGGGATGTTTTTTTTACTCTTCAGGCTAGTCTATAGCTGTAGGATTTCTTGATGATCTTCTGTCCAAGGACCTTCTAGATGCAACTCTGCTCCAAAACAAGTAACCTTACCATGAATGTGTCAGTTTTCTATACGTGGTGGCGGGCAAATTTAGGTATTTTATATAATTTAACACTACATAATAAATATGGGAATTGTCAGTTAGTGAGTGGTTTTTCTTCTGAAATCTTGCCAAGAAAACTGCAAGGACTAGTCCAAGCAGTCACCAGGAATCAGGACTGATTAAAATACACACAAACAAATTATGGAAACAGAGAAATTCCTCAGGATAAGAGTCCCAGTGAAAGTACCAGAAATTATCTTTGAAGAAAGAATATCACAGTGATGCATTATAGAACAGAGACCAGGTATATTGACTCTGCCCCCATAATTATTATGAGGGCATAATTTGAGAGGTGGGCAGGCAGACATTAATACATCTGGGGGAAACAGGGAGATAAATATATCTGGGAGAATAGGGCTAAGATGAAAATCATTGGCCTTATTTAGAACATGTAAATAATAGTTTATTTGGTTTTGGCTCAATCAGTTATGTGATGTTAGCTAGTAATGGTTTACCCACTAAATTATAATTTTAAAAGCCAGAATACGGCATTATATGTGAATCAGTGGTGGTATTCAATTTTTTTTTACTATAGGTTCTGTGGGCATGGCTTGGTGGGTGTAATGGGGAAGGATACTGTAAAATCCCCATTTCCACCCCACTCCAGTGGAAGTATACTGTAAAATCCCCTTTCCCTCCCCACCCCACAAACCTGCTTTCCAGCTCCGTTGTCTTGTGCAGGGCAACAAAAGAAGACTCAGCCAATCAGCTGGGACTCCAATCAGCGGGGACTCGGGAGACAGAGAATAGATGGGGGCAGGGCCAACCAGAGGTGGTATTGACTGGTTCTCTGAACTACTCAAAATTTCTGCTACCGGTTCTCCAGAACCTCTCAGAACTGGCTGAATACCACCTCTGGTGTGAATACAGCAAAGTAGCACTATCAGCCACTATGCCATGATTCTGACTATGGCAGGGACAACTTGGCTGGCAAGAAAGCTGATAGGCTATTCTCAGTTCTCAGTAGCACTGGAGAGATGTTCTTCCATGTGGACCCACAAAGTTTGGACCTATTGGTGACAGGCTATATTCTACTAAGAAATAACAGATTCTGCAGTAATGTTTAATCTTTGCAAATTAATTATATCTGATTTCTTAAAAAATTATTTCTGTTTTCTTATTTCTTCCACCCCTCCTTCCTGTAGATAATCTTAAAATAGGATATTAGCATGCATTTCTTAATTAGTTGGAATATTCCACTGGAATATTAATAGATTCTTTCCTTCTCATAAAAGTGATACAATATATAGAGTTGTCAAAACAATAAATAATATTCTGTACACAGATTAGAGAAATATGCACTTTCCACATAATTTTATTTTTTTTCAGTTGTGTCATAGGCAGCAAGAGTTATGAAATAAATAATGTTATAGGAATCAATTCTTAAAAGTGAGCCCCTGGACCAAATAGGGAGAAAAAACCTACAGAATTCAGGACAATGACTGCATGCACTGGTGGGTGGACTTCCAAATGATCTTCTACCAATGGCATATGGAATGGAAACCAGGAAAGAATTATGAGGTGTGACACCCATCACCACATTGCAGGATCTTCATACCTACAACAAAAAAGGAAAAGATTCAGATGTCCCTGCAAGAAAATTTAAAAGCTTTATAACCACTAAAGAAAATAGCTAAGTTTAAACTCATTAAGCAATTGAATTGTTAGCCATGTGTGAATAAGTAGAACTTATCTGTTTTTCTTTTTTGCATGCGGGATCATTATCCTAACAATATAATGAATCATTTTTATATTTAAAATGTATTATTTAGTAATACATACCTTGCATAATGATTCTGTAAAAACTATTGAATTATTTCAGACATATTATTTTATATTTTCCTACTGCTCCTTACTCTGGAATAAGTATTAGTAAGTTTAAGAGAATTTAGTCACGCAAGTTACTTTATATTTAGACTCAGTGAATAAATTAAAAATGGAGATATTTTCGACTGATAAATGTTGCTGGATTGCAGTTCTACCAGCTTCAGCCAGCATTTGTAATAGCCAGGGAAATGGAGAACATGGATTCCTTATTCCTGATTCATCATATGAGAGAAAGCAAGTGTCCAACAGCCTATAAATTATGTCCACATCATGATAGATTGTGCAAACACGTACAAAGAAATTACGTGACAGTTTGAACATCTTCTCTGAGATAGATGCTAAATTTTTGGATTCTATTACATAACATAAGTCCTCAATTTTTGGCCTTCCGAGTATACTGCAAATCAAGTTATCAGGATTCTGAGCCAGAATAATTAAATATTCTCAATATTTGCAAGTTAAAGTCTCAAATTTTATGAAGGACACTCAGTTGACAAAAGAAGAACAAGGCAAAGCATTTAGCAGCTTGTATGTATGTGTGTTATCAACTTTTATTTCAAACCAATAAGGGATTGTGATCAGAATAGCTCCAAGGACCACATCAAGGGGCTCAACAATATGCAAAGTAATAAGAAAGTACAATTCAAAGGATCAATTGCAATCAAGATCCTCCTATTATTTCACTTTATAAACATAGGAAGTATATAACACATAGTCTAGCTCTTACTTTTTTGTGCTGATGTTGAAAATCCAAAGATAGGTAATTGCTCTGTTCAACTGAATAAGGTTTCACCAAATGAATAATGCAGTGGGAAAACTTTGTGACTGTGACTGAGCATAATCTTACTGCCACATTTCTCAGATCTGAGTTATAACCTTTATACAAATCTATCCCATCCTATCAGATAGAATGGAGACAGGGGCTTTTTTTTCATGTTTGGGATTACGTTGGCCAGCAACTGATATGGAGGGATTATTGAAAACAACCATTTGCCTTACTGCCTATAAAAACACATAATGAGCAAAGGAGGCTTTTCTTCTGGTATACATCCATTTTCTGTTTTTTTTTTCTCCTTGCCTCTACAAAATAGGAATTCTTTGTCCCACCCTTATCAATTTATACCCATTTATATACAGGGATGAAGAATGCATATTTATTATGGGATATGGCCTTTGTGTGGAAGAAAGGGGGGAAACAGAAGGGCAAGGGGGGGAACAGGAAATGGATATATCCCAGAACATGAATCTCTTCCCATGCAGATAAAAGAAAGAAATTGGGGGAGTATTCAGAGAGAATAACTGCAGAATGATAGCTGCCAATATTTACTATAGTCTGACATTTATAGTTTTACCCCAAACCACTGACATTTATCTGTTGTGCCTATATCCATTTAGAAATAATTTTAAAATTTTGCATTTGAAGAAGGCAAGTTGTTCATTTCTGCAACTTCATTTGAATCTAAGATGGTTGGGAATTAAAGCATTTCTGAATAAGAGATGATATCTCTCTCTTCTTAGTAATGGAAAAAAACTCTTTTCAGATAACACTGATCTACAAGGAGAAAGCCTCAGAAATGAAAGTAGCTTAATTTTGTCAGAATTGGGTCACTAATAAAGAAAAATTAAGTTCTGAGTACTAATTGGTTCCAGTTTCCAAGATAACCTTCAGATCAAAATTGCATCAAAATAATTCAAAATTACGAAGCAGATGTGCAATTATGCTCCATAACTTTTCTGCAAAATGTGATATAGCAATGAGAATGACAAATCATTATACATTTGTCTTTTTATTGATACCAATAATAATAAGCTTTCCATTCATTTATTGGTTTTTCACGTAACATTTTAATGCTTTTTGCATGAAAAATTGACAAGCTTTAACATCAGATTAAACAACAAGCTTCCATTTTTATTCGGTATCTAAACTGCACTTTTTGGCTTTTCTCTTGTGAACTGCAGTAGGATCGTCCCTAGGGAGATTCCAGCAATAATCGGCAAGCATGGATAGACTCCATTTCCTTGATATCTTTTCTCCATGCCTGCAATATCCTGGTGAAATCTCTCCCCATGCTCATCACTCACACCTTCACAGTTCAAAGGAAAATAATCTAAATGCGAATGTAAGAATTGAATTTTCAATGACATGTTTGCACCAAGTGCTTTATAGGACCAATGGAGTGAGATGGGTTCCTTCTTTTTCTTTTCTTTTCCTTTCTTTTCTTTTCAAAGACCAAGTAAGATTTGTTACTCTTCAATGTTTGATACAGAACTGAACATTCCAAAATTGGTAAAATCCCAGATTTGTCCATGTAAAACTTGGGCTTTAAATTAAATATAGTGTAGTCTACAGTGCAAATGAAGTTATAAGCAACTTACAAGAAAAACTACAGAAAGTTACTTTTCTATTACCTAGATCTAGGAATGTTTTCTGTACTTTCTCTCAACAAAAAATCGGTGATCAGTGTCTCTGGGCTGGATCGTTTCCCATATCTGTTAAATGAGTTTAAAAATTAAATTTGTTAGATTTTTTTTAAAGCACCAAACAAGTATGAATATGCACAATTGTCACCCAACATTCCATTGCATATTTATTATTCCAACCATTATAATATATACTGTTTTACAGATCAATTGAAGAAAAATATATAATATATAAGATCTAGTATTAATAACAATTCAGCTTAACTACTAAATGAAAATTAAAACACAATCTAAACATTGTTCCTCCCCCACACGTAATCTACAAAGGTACAATACATAAGATTTCTAAACAAAGGATCTGTATTTAATCCTGCCATCTGCACATAAAAAAAATCCAAGAATACTGGACTCAAAAACTCTTTGAAGACACACTGCTGGTCAGAACTGTTGCATCTTCTGATATGCTGGAATACAACTTCTTCAACTTCAGCCAGTATGGCAGAAAATAATTATACAAAATATATAATACAATACAGTAAAAGTTAAGTATGAGAAGATAAAATTAGGAATGATATGAAACATTAAATGATGATTAAAAGCTTAATGATACAGAACGATCATCATCGTGTCCATAAAACACAACTGAGAAGGAATCAAGCTAATTTTTCTAAATAATTGTGCTACCTTAAAAAAAAGACGATAGCATATTTCTGCTGCTATCTATCCCTGAAGTTGCAGCATATCATTTGACCAAGCAACCTACAGAACCTCATTTTATGGACAGTGAATTAAAATTTAAAGACAGACTTTTAAAAAGAAGTTTTATAAGTTAGGAGATAGAAAAAGGGAAAAATATATGCAATAAAAACTATTCAGTTGCTGCAGAAGAAAGTTCTAGTAAAGCGTACAAAATATCAGCAGATCTAGATTTAGAAATATTGTTTTTGTTGCAATTGTATGCATACTTGTATAGTCAAAGATATTTTTCAGTGTTTCTCTAAAACTTCAAAAGCCAAAGCATGTCTTTCATAAAGAACGTGAAGAGAACCAGCTGCATTATTAAATTGCAAACACGGTATTTTATTTCATTATACAGCTGATTCAAATATTAATCTAGAATGGTCTGTGGCTTGTTTCTGCATGTCTTTCCCAAAATATGGACCAGTGCACCTACCATAAGCAGCAGAGAAATTTAATAATAATGTCCAGGGATTCTATTTGTTTTAAAGAAATGTAACTATAACAAAGGATTTATTGGATTCAGTTAATAAGATGTGTTTAAAAAGATTTATTTTCTATAACTAAATAGTTTGAGCAAAACTGGCATTCTCACATGCCTGAAACTGAGCTCACATCATTTTATTTAAGCAGCTCTACTCTTGCAGTTTTAAGACAACATTTCTTCTTCATCCAAAGCAACAAAGCAAAATAAAAATAGATTCCTTAAGGGTGTCATTTTTATTATGTATCCTTCAAGAGTTAAATCCATTGTTTATATTTGGAAGAGGAAAAACTAGAACATGGTAAAATATTTTTACTATATTGATAGATTTTAATGGAGATATATTTATGCAATGATTACTAGTACAGCATGATGACTTGATGGTTTAAAGACTTCTTTGCATATAAACTCACAATGCATAGGGATAATTTACTCACTCAAAATTTAAAAATGCTCATGTGTCTGCTCATTATCAAGAAATCAGATAAATATATTTGTAAAATATACCATCTCAGCTGTATATTATCAAGAAATCAGGACAACATTTTTGTAAATATAGTTGGTGACTGATAGGAGCTGGCACTAAAACATCTGTATCCCACATGACAAAAATGTGCTTAATATTCAATCTACTAATTAGGCAGGCTTCACCTAATCTGGTACCTTTTGCATGTGGTAGACATTTATTTCCACTGTTCCATGTCAACTTGGATCATTTTAGAAATACCAGGTTGAGAATTAGATGCAATAGCCTCAAAATATGTGAAGCTCATCCTGTTCAGTTAGCAAATGCGAGGGGAGTGTCTTGGTAAAGAGAAGTTAATAATGAATGCTGACCAGCTTTGTAGCTCCTGCTACTAAGTAAAAATTAGTTCTGAATTTTTCTTTCTCAAGAATCTCATATTAGTCTTAAGAGTCCAGAGTCTCTCATCTGTCGAAGCTGCTTTTTGGAAGCTTTAGAGCTATTAAAGAAAAAGACTATGGGCATAGAAAGTAATTACATTGAATTGCTAACATTTTACCCACTATAATTGTGTTTTTCAACATTATGCCTTTTGGAAAACAATATGAAAAGTCATTCCCCCCCCAAAAAAAAAAATAATGGAAGAGCTAATGTGCCATTGCAAAAAGATATGGAACATAACAGTAATTTCATTTCTCATTGTTTAATCACAAAGTTGGCTTTTAAACTCATCTGTCAAAATCCTTGCTAATATTTGTGGTGAGGGTGATAGAATACAGACTCTAGCCTGACATGATTTGCCAGATGTTTCTTATTAGTATTAAGTTAGTTTCCAAACTGATCAGTTAGACACAGATCAGGAAGAATGTTCTGAATCCTACAGATGCATAAGAGTGTGTCAGAGGGTCAAACAATCCTGGGGATGAATCTTCCCCCCAAAATTCTTTCCCACAGTGAGAAACACTTAGAATCTGCCAATCTCAAGTCAGCAAATAATGGGCTTTTTTGTTTTTTTTTCAAAAGAACAGAAAAGAATAGACTGTTTGAAACTTAGCAGAAATTCTCCCCCACCTCCATTTCTACAGAGCCGGGTAACATACTGATTAAAAGTTTAGATAATAATTTTCTTTCAGATTTTTGTACCCATTTTGCTCTATATTTGCTACTTTATTGTTTATTTATTTAAGAAATTGTACATTCCTTCTTTTCTCAGAGAATTTCTACATATAAATCTTAACACATGGAAATTGCTTATTGCACACAGGATGCTTTCCTGTAAATGTGTTCTTCATTATCAGTAGTGGTTGGAATGCACATTGTTGCATTTTTTACAGATTTTATTTTTTCTCATCAAAACGTAAACAAAGTATTTCATGCTACTGAATATAAATTAGTTCAATTTCAAGGATTTTTTCAAAGTGAGTGTTCAGTGTAACAGTGATTTTTTCATTAATTCAGTTATTTTTCTTAACTGACTTGACTGCAGCATTCTTAAAGTTTACAATAATTTAATTTTATCTAGCCTGATAAAAAGTTCCTGCCATACATACACACACACACACACACATATTACAAGGGTACTATTGCTTCATATGTGAACTGGAATATACCAGATTTAGTTGTTCTGTAGAAGTTTCCTGTACAGGAACATCAGAACACTTTGCTAGGATTTTTATTTGAGGATTCATTACACATGCCATTAGATACTTCTATGCCAGCTACTTTGGCTTTGCTTGGTTTTATTTCTAACTTCTACATCTAGAATAACATTTTTGTTATAACATATTAATTTTGTTTTCTAGAAATCTCTACGTACAGATCTGTATAACTCTGATAAACAAAAATAATTTTAGCAGCTGGAATTTATATTTTTTAAAATAGAATAATGACAAAAGCTTACTTTCAACTTTCCAGCCACTTTTGGAAGAACCGTGATGCAATATTACTCTCTACCTAATAGGCCTGTTCATGTCTTAAAACTCTCAGTCCATCCAAAAATAGAACAAGGCAGGCACTGGTCTATGATCAATTATACTTTTTTCTTCTTTCTCTTCTTTTTCCATTTATTTATTTGTAAATTTTATTGGCTGCGCATCTTACTCATGGTACTTAACATTTTATCAAAAGTAATAATAATGATGTATCTTATTAAACTCAAATGATATAAATTGTAGAGAATATTTCAGAAAATATTAGGAATGTCCTCTCATACAGAAGAGCTGGTGATGTTGAAAAATTACCCTTGAATACTTTTGGACATTTCATTACAAACTGATGGATCATCAGTTTGAAAGACTGCCTTTATATCCTTAGATCAAGACTGTGATGGGGGAAACTATTCAAAGATCACTTCATGGCATCCTACTTCTGATCTCTTCCACCTCTGTTGTCATTGACCAAGCAACAACAGAAGTAAACCTGAAGTATAATTTAAAACCAGCTGCATGATCTGGAATCAGTCACTCTGTATCAGCCCAAATTGTGATCAAGTTGTGACAAGCCGTATGAAAAACAAAAACCCCAACTGCAACATATATTGATAACTTCATTGTAAGAAGCAGAAACCCACAATTAAGAATTTTATTTCAATACTTGTTCTAGATATAATTTTAAGTGTAATCAAGCAGAATTCAAATACTTCAAGCAAGTCATTGCACGGTATGCTGCTTTGTATTGTAGTTCTGTGCAAACCTTGCACAGTGGCTTATTAAATAATCAAGGTTCAGCACCAGCGAAGGCCATCATAGTGATAAAAGGGATCTTCTTACATGTATACTTTAACATTTTGAAACATCACAATCAATTTCTTATGTTTGCATTTGTGTAGAACTATCCTATCCAAGAAACAATTCTGATTTGTTTTATATTCATGTACAACAACATAATACAAGAATCAGAGTAAGGCTACAGAGAGCAATAACTGCTGATTGGAAAATGACAATACTTTATAGGAATTGTTTGCTGTTTCATGCATGATATATTGGTCTATAGAATAGCCTTGCTTCAATTCTGGGCAATTAAAAATGCTTTGGAAAAATGTAACGGAACTTTGTTTTTGCAAAATATAACTTCAGCAAGATTATTGTATGCACAAAGATGGAAAGATTCAGCATTAGCACAATGGAGGAATGGTTGGTCAAGATGACAGAACTTGCTGCGTTCTGACTTCTTGGATCTGAGACAAGACAGTATCTACATTTATTTTTGACTTGAAATCCTTTATACATTGTGAAACCAAAAAAAGGGAACATGATTTAAGATTTCAATGATTAGAATAACAGAAAGAAGAGAACTATGTTGTAACTGTAGGGTAAGAAGTAAATTTATAATTGTACATACAGCTGCTTTAAAGAAGATCAAAAGTATTTCTCAGTATCTTTTTTCTTTTTCAATTAAAGCTTTCTGTCCAATTTATTTTTTGAACTTTATATTAATTTGTATTTATTTTTTACTTTCTCTTTAGAAAACTTTTAATAAAAAATAGACCAAAATGCTGAAAGAAAAAAAAATTCAATTCAATTTCTGAAATCTTTTTAGCCATTTTACTGTACAATCATTTATGTGTTTGCTAAAACAACTTCAATGAGTAATATTATCCTCCAAGCTTCTAATTCAATTCTTTCTAGTCTAAGAGTCCAGAGTAAGTAAAAAAAAATCTAATAAAATCTTATTTGTTCTGAACTGTAAATCAATTAGTGGTTGAGTCCAACTGGACTATATTATAATCAATTCTTGGATCTAAATGGGATATCTCATATCCAGTTGAATTATAATATTAAACCATTAAAAGGGAGAGATTTTACTTCTGAATTTCACTTCTATTATTTAATTTATAACATTGAAATATTAAAATAATCCATAGAACTAGTATGTTTCCCTCTTTTCTTAAGACTTTTCTTCAAAAGTTAATTCCAATATATATGCATCTAAAGATCTTCTTCTGAACTAATTCTTTTACAATATGCAGTCTACTTTTTAATTAAAACTTGGAAATCTCAGAACAATATATAAAACATGACAGCCATTTTAAAAAATACATCCAACAGTTTAAATCTTGATTGATCTCTCTAGAGTGAACTGTTCAGAAATCTCTGGTTTTAATGGGTCTACTCTTGTTATGACTTAATCTCAATCCTTTAAAGTGACATTTATTCACTAATAAATACATGCAGCATGTATGCCCTTCCTTGTAGCATCCTTTGAATTCTAACTTTTATTTGACAGGCTGTCCAATCCATGTTTATTTTAAGGAAATAGAATCATAAGGGAGAAAATGGGGATGGAAGTTGCACCTCTACAATCAATTGAAAGGGATAGTGTATAAATCAACTGATTAATCTCCATCACAAAGTATTGTATTTAAATTTCAATTCTAATAAATTATAGGTATATTTTATGTGTAAACAGCATGTAAAATTTATATGCAAATAACATCACATTTTTGACATTGAATAGGTAACCTTCAACTTACGACCAAAATTGAAACAAGAATTCCTGTTGCTAGGCAGGATACTAATTTTGCCAATTTTACAACCTCCTTGCCACAGTTATGTGAATCATTACAGTTGTTAAATAACCCAGTTGTTAAGTGAATCTGGCTTCCCCATTGATTTTCCTTGTCAGAAGTTTGCAAAAGGAGATCGCATGACCCCAAGCACTGAAATCATCATAAATAACACCAGTTTCCAAGTGCTGAATTTTGATCACATGACCATGGGAATTCTGCAACAGTCGTAAATATGAAAAATGATCATAAATCGCTGTTTTGGTGCCATTGTAACATTAACAGAGACTCAACAAATGGTTGTAAGTCAAGGACTACCTATATTTTTCTTTTTGCACTGAAGAATCCACACTATCCAGCAAATATGTAAGAGGAAATCCAGACACTTTTAAGATAAAAATACCCTTAAGCAGTTATTTAAACAAAGATAGTATTCCATTTGAATCATTCAGTCCATAGGATCTGTTGGGTCCATTTTATATAGTCTTTTTATGCACAAACACAGACACAAGTCAAGTATTATAAAAAGATATAAAATTATTTTATAGGAATATGTTTTCAGTTGACTAATTTCTATGTTATAAATATAAATAGTTAAATAACATTTTGGCATACAGAGATTCACTATTAATGATACAAGTGTGAATATATGTACTAAAAAGTCTATTTACACATTGTGTCTACTGGAACATTCCCAGAAAATTATATAAAGACTCGGTGCCCAAAATGAGCAAGAAAAACTTTCTGCCCGGTCTTAAAATGCAAGCCGTAAGAATCATCATTCACATATAAAATTCCTTAAGATTCTTACAATGCTAAGATCTGACATAGTTCCCATTTATTTCTGCCACTTTTATCATAACTGTTAGAATTATTTGAGGTTTTTCTCCTGTTACCTAGTAAAAAAAATTGGGTGGGGATCTGCTGATCAAACCAAAGTTGTGGAGAAGTTGGATAATAATTTTTATTTGTTTAATTTTTATCTTCATATTTACTTCCTAAAAAAAAAGAAAGTGATACACAGAAATTCATAGATAAAAGTGTGGGAGCAGGATCAACTTAGAGAACAGAGATGGGTGTATACAGTTCATGAGCTGCCTTTATTCATATGGTCTCCTGAGTGCCAGTATTCAACTTTATTGAAAAAAATTTAAGCAATGTACCTCAGCACTGATACATTCATTAAAATAATCTCTCCAACCAATGTTCAGTATTAGGGTCATAGTTCCTCATCTACAACATACTTGCATCTGAAAATTTTAGATAAAGCAGGGGATAGATCTTATTCTTTACTTCCACAATATGAACACATAAAATTCTTCTTGCTCTCTTTGCTTTTTTCTCGTAAGAGTTTGCTTAGGATTGATAGGCTCAAATGCCATTAACTTTTATTTTCAAAAGTTCAAACTCCATTTATAGTGACAGCTCCACATTGGGCTGATGATGGCAAAGTGAGGTCAAGCAAGAACAAATAAAAAATCTGATCTTTTTCTACATTCTTAAGAATGGGCACTCTGTTAGCCTGTTGCAGTAAAGACAACAGTCTTACAACACCATAAAGAATAACACATTTATTATTGCATACATGTTTATGGTCTAGAAAGCTGATAGAATGAACTCCAACTGGCAAAAGCATATAAAAAGGGATTGCATTTCATCATGATATAAGATTGATTTTCTTCCTTCTGATAGTGCATGCTTAGAGTCAAACAGCTATGCACCATGATTTGAGCAAGATTAACAAAATCAGATAGATTAACGTAAAGTAATAATAGAACTATTACAGGGTTTATATAATTCTTTTTTCCTTGAAATATCCTCTATTTTCTAACTTATACTTCGTTGCTTTGAAAATTATTAAAGGGTAATTTAAGTCTTTAATAATTGCAAGGTGACTGATTTTAGGTGATGCTTTTTATTGTTGTACAGTGTATCTTTCCACATTCAGAAGCTACCTGGCTATTCATACTTCCTAATCTGAAAAAAGTCCCATTGGAAGAATCTAATTCCAGTATAAATCAGGGAGGCTGCAGAGGTTGGGGGCTGTTACAAAAAAAGTAAATGAAAATACATAGATCCATCACAAGTTTGACCCCCAATACAAAGATATTTTCTTTATTCCATATGCTAGCCCAGCTTTGATTATTGGACAGTCAAAGTTATTAAGAAAGAGAGAGGGAAGGAATAGTGAAATTTACAGCTCTATCTCACTGCTGTTGGAGAGAAAAATGGATCCATGCCTATTTTTAAAAAAAAAACAATGGACCACAATGGGCCTCACTTAATATATTTCCACCACCATTGAGATAAAATCAATGCCACACGTTTTGAATATTGGCTTGCAATAGTATTGAACTTTGTTACTTTTTATTACAGTTTACCTGAAAAGAAAATTCAAGAATACAATCAGTTAGGATTGGCAATCTCTAGATTCCTTAAAATAAAGGACAAAGTTAACAGGGAAGTCTCATGGTTTGTAAATAGTGTTTTCAGACAAAAACAGTGTGCTTAATAGTTTCATAGGAAGGAAATTTCACCAGGAACAACTAATCTAGTTTCATTTGAGAAACATACATTTGGAACAATTCTCCATTTTTTCTGCATAATTGAATAGGAAATACAAGTTATATAAGATCTAAATGGCACTATGTTCAAATTCTTTCATTTTCTTATATGGAGGAAATTGGTAAAAAAAAATCTTTATGAAGACAATGCAAGATTTAAAAAATACAATAAATAATCCTATCATAGCCTGCCCCCTTTTTACGCTGAATGTTACCCTTACCTTTGCCGTGTTATGAGGTTAATGTAATGCCTCAATGCTGAGTAGTACCTGGCCATATCTTCCGCAGGTGCATCCTCACCAGGGCTGTCTGGTTTAGAGGGATAAGCTTCTGCCAATGTTCCCAGACAGATCAGCAAGCACAGGGCAAGTGTCATCATGGAAAGCCACAACCGCATGGTCCCCTGCATCTGTAGGAAAACAGGAAATTGCAGGGAGGAGGCAACCAAAGGATTATTTCAATATTTCTCTATTCTTTTTCCTTCAGAAAGGAATGGAAGATGTGTGGTTACAAATTCCTTGCCCTCACAAAGATTTTTAGAAGAAGAAGAAGTTCATTCAGCTCTATCAAGTCACCATCTGTGATTGGCTTATAAGTTCACATAAGTAGATAAATAAAGAAATAAAATTATTTGTCCAGAGGCCTCTTTCTAAAACTAGAAGATGGATGGATGGAAATTTGCCTCTGTTGCTTGGAGAAATGCTTCTGTAACCTTATTAGCTTGCATGCTAGCCCCCCCGTAATCATTTAATGTGGAGAGGGAACCTGTTTGTGGCTTGGCTTTAGTGCTTTGCAAATTGCTATGAGGTTATTTTGGTTCATGAGCAGTATAGATCTCTTTTAAGTAAAAAGAAGAAAAAATATCATTCCTCTGAACTGCAGGGATGAAATTATGTTCTGAGGAGAAATTTAGGAAGGCACTTGTATGAAATTCCTTTCCTGATTCCTTTTGTAATGGCGGTTATTTTAAAATATTCAAAACCTTTTCCTTTGTGGAAACTGGGAGGTCTACACCCTATTATATCACTCAAAAAGGCAAAGTACAGCTATTCCATCTTTTTCTTCATTAATGGATTTGCCCTAAAAAGAAAAATAGGATAGAAGAAACAATAGGTTTACAAACAAAACATCATTATAGAGGGCTGTAAAGCACTGTGAAGTGGTATATAAGTTTAAATGTATTGCTATCATGGAATCACCTTTCCTACCATGTTCTATCCATATGGCACAGGATTACAGAATAAAAATATTGTGTGAATTTGTCTAGATCTTCTTATGGATAAGTTTCATTTTTTAAAAAGATGCCCAATTTTTACATGTCGTTTATAAAATTCAGCTGAAAACTTGCTAAATTTGCAGCTTGGTGCCAAATTAGATGCATAACAATGAGGCACTGAAAATCTCAAATCACCCCTAATTCAGGAATGCTTAAAACTGAGCTTTAGGATTTGTGTCTGAATACTCTCCACACACAACACACATACCTTTCCTTCCTCTGTGAAAATGGAAAAATTAACACTGGGGTCCTGTGATGAAAAACAGATGTGGGTTTACCACTTACTGCCCAACAAATCCTCCCCCAACCACACAGAAACCAATATAATCCAAAATTATTATATAATCCAGATGTTACATTCTTTTGAAAGTCTTGTTTATTTTATTGGGACTTGTTGGCTTGTTTTCAAATTATTTTAACTTTTCCACATGAACTACTGATAACAAAGGAATTGAAATTTCCTGAAAAGGAAAAAGAGGAGGGGAATATTTCTCTGGAAAGAAGTAGAAATAAATCGATGAAGATTCTCAGGATTTCTTTTCTTTGGGTTTGAAACATTTCGCTGCTTAACCAACTAATCAGTTAGAAGAAGCTCCTTGGATAAGCAGCGAAATGTTTCAAACCCAAAGAAAAGAAATCCAGTTGCGTTGCTATGACTAAGCTCTCAGACTAGGGGAAATAAATGTATATTAGGAGCAGGCGGCGCGTCTTTCTTAAATACCCGGGTCCTGTGAAGCGAAGTGACAGGGATAAAAGTTCAAAAGGAACTTAGCCGCACTCTTCCACCGCAGCATTGCGCGGGAAAAAGTGGCGAACTTTCAAAGCGCAATAAAGGGGCGCTGGATGGAAAGCAGCTTTCTTCAGAAGGAACTGGTTGCCGAAGAAAAGGAGGAGCCCTCGGTCTGAAGGAACCCAAAGGGGACAGAAAAGGTAGTAGGCATCGGGGAAACTCAATCCGATCGAATTTCCCGCGAGTAGACGCGACTCTTCCTATAAAGGAGAAGAAAGGAGCGAAAAGAAAGCGGTGAGATTCGGGACAGGCGCCTGCTCACCTTTTGTGTTGTGTGAGACTCTCGCTTGTTCTGCCTCTCCTGGATCGGTATTGGCCGCTTTTCCTCACCAATGGCTCAGTTTTCCCAATGTGGGGCTGCGCGCCTCGGCGAGGGTATTTTATGTCTCCTCCGGAAGGCAGGAGGGGCCTCGGGCGATCGCGCATGGGTGACTTCAAATCCGCCCCCCTCCTCGCCCGCGGTTTTCTTCTGTCCCGCGTTTGGCGTTGGAGGCTGCTTCAGCTCTTGGTGCTGTCTTGGGAGGGGGCGCAAAGCTGTTGAGTCAGAGGCTCTTCTCCTCCCGGCCGCTATTGGACAATTTTAAGTGAAACGAACAAATCTAAAAAAATATTTTTCTCCGATTTTCTGCCGAGCGATACATTTTCTTAAGGCTTCGGCAGATCCACTGCTCTCTCTGGGGAACTATTGAATCCAACAGTTGAGCCGAAGAACCTTCTTAGGTGAGAAGCGAAATGTCTTCAAAGAAATTATTAACTGTATTAACTCGACTTTATTAGTAGTATTAACTGGATCCTAAACGAATGTACAACCGAACCCATATATGCAAACTTCTACAATGCTGTAACAAATCTGGGACTGGAACAACTAGTAGCCAACAACACTAGACTTAACAACTGCCTTGATCTCATCTTCTGCAACAGTTTGAATTCAATTTACAGACTACAAATTAATGAACCCTTTTCCACAGTATGGTTGACTTTTGTCTCAGCATATATCCTCACAAAAATCACCATAACAACAGGTTCCCCAATTATAACTTCAAAAAAGGCAACTTTGATCTTAGACAATGATCTCTCATCTCTTGATTGGCAAATTCTATTCACTGGATGAAATACTGTTGAAGACCATTACAACATATTTTTACTTGAAGTCAAAAGAGTCATCAAATCATATGTACCAATAACAACTCCCAAAACCAGAAAAAACCAATTACCCATAACAATAAGGAAGCTCCAATCCAAAAAGAAATCCCTTTGGCGGAAAAACAAATCTGGTCATGTTGCCAACTTTAAAAGCCAATACAAAAATTTATGCCTCCAGATAAAGACTGAATGCACCAATTATCACATTAAACAAGAGGAAAACCTACGCGCCAATTCCACCCGCGCTTTCTACGACTTTGTAAATAACAAAAGACTCAAGGTCCATCCCACCCCTGAAAGGACCTAATGGTAAAGACTGCAATGATGACATCATTAAAGTCAACCTCTTTAACACATTCTTTGGCTCAGTATTTGTAAACAGCAATGGATCATGCCCAATATTTCCTAGTCGAACCACAGACTACAATGATCTAATACATCTCGATTTTACAGAAGACAATGTTGAAAAAGCATTACTCAATCTAAAACCATCCCTATCTATTGGACCGGATGGAATATCTGCCTATTTCTTTAAAAGTCTATTGACTGCCATAGCTGAACCTCGAAGCATAATCTTTGAAAAATCTTTCAGGACCAGCTCCTTGCCTAACCTATGGTCACTGGCCACGGTCATCCCCATCTTCAAAAAGGGAGACCCCAGCCTAGTTGAAAATTACAGACCAATCTCTTTATGTTGTATCACCTGTAAAGTCATGCAATCAATTATTAACCAATCCATTATCCTCCATTTAGAGACAAACAACCTACTTTCTAATAAACAATTTGGTTTCAGAAAAAAACTATCCTGTAATCTGCAACTCTTACACTGCAAAAACATATGGACTACAGAACTTGACCAGGGCAAAGCAATTGATGCAATCTACATAGATTTCTTCTGTAAAGCCTTTGATTCAGTGGTACATGACAAACTACCCCTAAAATTAAAATCTTATGGTATCTCTGGACACCTGCATAACTGGATAAAAGCATTCCTGTCAAACAGGCAACAAATGGTCAAAATTGGGAGTGTCCTATCAAATTCTGTACCTGTCAACAGTGGTGTCCCCCAGGCAGCGTTCTAGGACCAACTCTCTTCATACTCTACATAAATGACCTCTGTGATCATATTAAGAGCAAATGCGTTCTTTTCGCTGATGATGTAAAGCTATTCAACACCACTGACAATACTGCTAGCCTTCAAAAAGACCTCAACTGTGCATCAGAATGGTCAAACAAATGACAACTTCAAATCTCAACAAATAAATGCTCTGTCTTACATGTTGGCAAAAAAAATCAGAAAATATTATACAAGCTGAATAGTCAAGACCTTGTTGATGACCAAAACTTTGTCAAGGACCTTGGAGTACTCATCTCAAATGATCTAAGTGCTAGAGCCCATTGTAACTACATAGCCAAAAAGGCATTAAGAGTTGTAAACCTAATCCTGTGTAGCTTTTTCTCCGATAATATCACTCTACTATCTAGAGCATATAAAACATTTGCTAGACCAATACTTGAATACAGATCATCAGTCTGGAACCTGAATTACATATCTGATATTAATACAATTGAGAAAGTCCAGAAATATTTCACAAGAAGAGTTGTCCACTCCTCTAATCGTTGCAGAATATCTTATGCCACCAGACTTGAAATTTTAGACCTAGACAACCTAGAACTACACCGCCTTCGGTTCAATCTAAGTATAGTACATAAAATTATATATTGCAATTTCCTACCTGTCAATGAATACTTCAGCCACAACAATACAAGAGCACACAATAGATACAAACTCAAGGTAAACTGCACCAAACTTGATTGCAGGAAATACGACTTCAGCAACAGAGTGGTCAATGTCTGGAATACTTTACCTGACTCTTTGGTTTCTTCCCCAAACCCCAAAAACTTTAACCTTAGACTGTCTACCATTGACCTCACCCCTTTCCTAAGAGGTCTGTAGGGGGCGTGCATAAGCACACCAATGTGCCTACCGTCCCTGTCATACCGTGTTTTTTTTTTTCCGTATTTGTATCCATTTCGTATATTCATAATCGCTTGACAAAATAAAAGAAATTAAAAATAAATAAAAAATCAAGAAAAAAACGCCTTTGAGGCAACTATAACCTGGATGGCTGAGAATCTCCATAGACGTTTAACTATTGAATCCAAACTTTTGAGGCAGGATAGGTCTTGAATTCATCTTTCCACCGGCCTCCCTGCTTTCATCTGTTTTGACTGTGTGTAACTACATTCTCAACCCTGCCCTTCGGGGAACCCAACATTATTGAAAGGTCCCAGTGTGATATGGCTGGGTTCTATTGTGCAACACAGTGGGATACATGAAGGTCTGGAATAGATCCCCCAAAGTCAGGAGAGATGACATTTGACAGGGGATCAGGCTCCCATAGGCTGTACACTTCAAAGGGGTAGTTTCTGCAGGAGTGCAGTAAGAACTTGCATTCTGTCTGGTCCCTCGGAGGTAGCATCGTGATTGGTCACTACAGGCTGATCTGATTGGCTAGTAAATGGGCTGCCGCAATTGGCCCAGCCAAGCGTGGCAAACTCAAATCGCCTTCATTGGCTGCCTGGCCGCAGCCAGCCCTATATAAGGGCCTGCTGCGGCTGGGATATTTCGCTCAGATCTGAAGTCACTAATAAAGAGCTGTTATTGTTATCTGAGTCTTGTCTCCGTTCTTGGACCCATCCTCCCAGATCTAACATGTACCATCAATGTTAGTATCAACTCTTAGTGATCATATACTGTAGATCAATTTTTTTCTATGAAAATCTGTCCTCAGTCAAACCTTTCATTGGCGCACTAATTGAATTCATCCACATTATCTCCTTTTCTACCATCCTACCTTTCCCAGAGATTTGGACTTTTCAATGGACCTGGGTCTTCATATAATGTGTTCAGAATGATACAGTTCTACCTCGGTAATCATAAATTTGTTCTGGGAGAAATGACGAATACTAAAAACAAGTACCAAACAAACCATGTGGCTAATGCATCACCCTTTGTTTCAGTTGAAAATGGTAGTGCATCACCAGGCAGCCAACACTGACAAGCTCTAGCTTGCATGTCAAGTACCAAACAAACTGGAACAAAATTTTCATATCAAAATGTGTTAAGTACCAAATTCAATAAATTTCAAAGCACTGAGTACTTGAGTACTGAGGTATGTTTGTAGTTTCCAAAACATGGTAGCTTGAGCCAACTGGTATGATCTACAGAATATTTTTGGCAGAGGTAAGGATTGTGCTTATTTGGTAAAATATATCAAAGGGTGTACATGATTAAGGTGATTTGTGATAATAGATGTGGAAAGGGAGAAACTGTTTAGAATGAAAGTGACATTTTTTTAAAGCCAATTTATAGTTATTTATGTTGATTATCCTATCATCCAACTTCCTGTTATCCATGCTTAAATCCCAAATTTAGGACACACCAAAAAGATCAATATATTTTTCCCATTTTTAAAAACTTAATGGAACATTATGCTACATTACAATGACCTTAGATGGATTAATTTATAGCAAAAAGAGTTGTTAAAAGGATGAAATGTCATAAGAATTGCCTTTGGGCAAGATATCAGAAAGAAAGAAAGAAAGAAAGAAAGAAAGAAAGAAAGAAAGTGGGGGGGAGGGAGGGAGGGAGGAACCAAGTAAGTAAGTTGTAGGAAAGCCTTACTGAGAGTTCAGCTTCCTCATCTTTTATTCCAAAATTCCCAACTCCAGCAAAAACCAGTCCTGGAGATTTCCCTTTCCCTAGTAAATGTCTCATGGATCTGTGTGTATCTTCCAAAAAAGCACAGGACAAAAAAAAATACTTCAAAATAATTGAAGTAATAACTACTGATTAAAATTAATTGCCTGTAAAATAAAGTACCCCCATTAATTGGTCCCCAGGTGCATATATCAGCCATTTTGTTCCGCATATAGAAACACACAAACATATATAACACTGCCTTTTCTTCTTCCACAGGCTCGAGATGGGATAAGAGAAAGGATTTAATGCACTGGGAAGAAAGAAAATTAACCCGTGAAACTCATTATCACAAGATGTGCTAATGGCCATTTCCTTGAATAGCTTTAAAATGGAATTGCGTGAATTTGTGAAGGGCATGTTTATTATGAGCCAGTAGTACCGATCTACTGAGGAATATTTGCAGGGGAACATTATTAGCAGGAGAGGGATGGTCTCCAGTCTCATTTGCAGGCAGCCCAGAGGCATTTAGTGATGGTGGAAACAAAAAGACTAAACTGGACTCTGATCTGATCCAGTAGAATTTTTTGATTCTGTGGAAAGAAAAAGGAGGCAACAAAATTGAAGCAGAAATAGAGAAAGAAACAAAAGAGGGAGAAGGCCTGCTTAGGCATTATTAAAACATTGCACTGATGTTCAGCAACCTTAATTAGAGGAAGTATGTAAGAATTTGCAAGATTGTTGAGACCTGCTTTAGTGGGAGCTGAGTATTTTAATTCAGAACTTCTATTGCATTACAGGTATGGCAAATCAATACACTTAAAGAAAAACACTTGAAAAACAGGGCTCTGTACATGTATAGAAGGGAAGATTGTGAACTTTTTAAGATGAATTTTTTCCCACCAATTTCCTTTTAAGTGATGAGAGCAGGTGTTTGCTTAAATGCAAAAATCTGCCACTGCCAAGGGAAGTTTAGTTCTAAGATATTAGATTGAAAAGTTTGCCCACTGGCTTCCAGTTATAGAAACCAGGCTTCTAGTGCCATGTTAATTTACAGAAACCATCACCCATTTTAAGTTACCCCAGATTCTCAGGCACCATGACTACATAGAGATATGACCCTTGGTAGCACAGTGGCTAAAGTGCAGTATTGCAGGCAGATTCTTCCCACAGCTTGGAGTTCTATCCTGATGGAACTCTAGGTTGATTTCCATCCTTCTAAGCTGAGTCAAAATGAGGACCCAGATTGTAGGGGGACATTTGCAAATAATGCTTACATTGTAAACCACCTAGAGTGCTGTAAAGCATTATGGGGCTATATATAAGCCGATTGCTATTACTAAATCAAGCTGCGAAAGCTAGTTTTCTCTTTCAAAGCCATTCTAATATGTTTGTGCCTACAGAGTTGCACTGGTTATTTTAGAGGGATATCTTGGTATCTGGGGATTTATTCATTACCATCTATGGATGGTTTTGTCTATGCTTACCTGATGTGGGGCACCATAATCTTCCAGCTAGGCAAATCTTCCTTGTGTACATCTCTGTTCAGTTCTTCTACTTCTAGCTAAGATGTCTTCATTTTTAAAGAAAACATTAAGCTACTTGGTCATCATAGTTAATTTTGATAGTTATCTCAGGGTTTTTCAAGACCTTTGGTTGATGTATTTCTGATCAAATGGAAGCAGCCAATTCCAAACACTTAGTACATCAATATAAAGCTTTTACACTTCCAAGTCTTAATTTTTAAAGAAGAATATCTACCTTACCTGCAGTATTGATTCATTGATTTGTATTTCGAGGTAGTATTTTTAAATAACTTAAACATTATGTTAAGATTTGTGTTAAAAAGCAAAATAAGGATTTTGTTTTTTAAAAAAATGCATTTTAAGGAACTAAGTAAGTCGGTTGACATGGATGGGAGAATTAGAGAAAGTTAGATTTTGACAGAACATATATTAGAAGAAAAATAAGGTCTGTTTCTGAACTGGTCTTTAAAAAATGCAGAATGTAGGCAGTTCCTTGAAACAAAGGAGTTCCCCCCACCCCCCCAAAATAAAACATGATGCAAGTGAAAACAAAATGATCAGCTGATTGAAGATTACAACTATGAATTTCCTAGAAATGTTTCTTTTGTAGGAAAATCTTTCCTTTGTTTCTCAAAAGTGTGCAAGCAGGAATCTTCCTCTAAGAATTCTTAGGAAATATAATTGACAGGCCTCTAAAAGGGGCATATTTTAGTTTAGGCACCCTACTGAGCTGTAGTTTTTGCTTATTTCATGCTCAATTAGCATTATACAGTAGGTACAAATGGGAGCCTCCTGGAAGAAATGATCTTTTGTTTATGAAGGAACATCCTGAAAAGAATATTTACCTGAATAGGCTGCTGCCTTTTGTCAATTTCATTCTTTGTGTCAAGTTTCTTATCCCTTGTTTATGTTTAGTGTCTCATGTTTTGTCCTGGAAATGGCTGTGAGGTTGGTAAGTGAGGAATAAGGGAAGATTGAATGTTAAGGAAGCTTTTATTCCTTCCCACACAGAGATATCGCATCCAGCAAATTCCTTGTTTAATCTTCGTTATTGGTTTAAATCAGTTTAAAGTAGTAGACATGGAATTCCTGAAAAAGATTTTGGGAAGCCCACATCAGTTAGCTACCTGTTTCTTCTCAAGTACAAGAACTTAGATTCAGAAGTGTCAAAGTAGTGATGTACACCTTGTGATGTTCTGGGGTGAATATTTTTATATCACTTAAGTAAAATAATGTAAGCAGTCAAATCTATCCATACCTCTGTTGGAAGTTACGATTCCCCTCTCTTCTAGGAAAACAGCCCCCACCCTTTGTCTATTAAAATAGCTATAAAATAGCTATTAAAATAGCTGGAGCCAGCTTACTTTTCACAACAAAGGAAGGAGAAAATTACAGGCATGAGATACAAAAAAAAACTCCCCTAGAAACTAGCTAGGATCCTTTCCCATAGAAATCAAATAGATGGCAAGCTATAAAAAAAACTTGTGAAAAGTAAACCAAAAGGCATGGCAGGAAGGAACCATGATAGCAAACAAGCAACTAGGATCAGGGCCATAAAACCAAGAACCCAATCTCAGAGATAGGAATTCAACACACACAAATCAAAGACTTCATTTACAAATCAAAGAACCTGAAGTGTATAAGAGAGAGGTTTTCCTACTCACTTATTAGATTAATCCTAGGAATGCTGTGAGATTTCTTTTTACCTGCCTTCCTATTAATAAACTGATTCTGACTTTCAATGCAGGTGACCAAATCATTTTGCATTTCTCCCAGCCAGGAAATTTGAATCCACACAAAAAAAGAACTTTGCCTATTCCTTAAAGGGCAAGGCTTCTTTTTTCCTTTCCTCACCTCTATCCAAAAATAAAATAAAACCACAGAACATTTAGCAAATGTCAAATTCTAAAAATAATATTTTACTGTTTAATCAATAGTAACAATAAGGGAAACAAAAATAGAACAGAAAGAGTGCAAGTAACTTGCAGAATAACAATAATATCAAGAACAGAACAGATAGAGTGTAGCTAAAGAAATTATATTGCATGGCAGCCTAAAACATTTCTCAATTTACTTGTACAGGATTGCTATTTATAACAAAATAAAGTTTTCAGGGAATGTGGAATTTACTTTTATCATTAATTTACTCAAAATATGTTATTATATATATTATTATTATGCACATAGACATATATTCCTATATATAAAAATAATTTTTAATGCTTATTAAGAATTTTTATTACAATAGTAAAATCTAATACAAACTTAAGAAACTAAAGAAAGAAGATGGTTTGAAAAGTACAAGGGAAAAAAAAGAGAATGTAAGAAAAAGAAATATGTAAAGAAAGTTATTTCCAACTTTCATCACAAGTATATGTGATGTTTCTAAAATAAACAAATATAAGCAAATTTAGTGACCCTTTACCACCTCTAATGTTACAAACATTTTTTTTTTCATCCTATATCCCACATCTTATCTATCGGAAAAAACACAAAAGATCATCTTTTCAGTTCTGGTATCAGCTGATAATCCACAAAGGATTGCCAAAAGTTATAACATATCTTGTTTTAATTTTGATTAACTAAACCAGCTTTATATTTCTTCCTTTATTCCTAACAGTCTTAATCTTTAGGTCATTCAAATATTATGGAAGGATTTGATTTCTTTTCATTTCTTCTTTATCCCATTGCAGAAATTTCTTCAGGTCTTTAACATATCTCTTTTGTAAATCTAATAAGAAAAAGATTACCAATGTCATTTGTATTTCTCTTTTGATTTTTAAAACATCACCCACTTTCTTTGGTATACCCAGTAACACATTGTTTTTCATGTCATACTGTTGGCTGTCATTTGTAAATCAAAACACTTTGTACTTATGTTGTCAGATAAAAAATGGTTCCAAATCTGTCAGTTTTGAATAACATATTTTGAACATGATCTATCCACAGAGGCAGACATCATGAGGGATATTGCTGATATTGCAGTTACTCATTTCTGGCTTTATTCTTCAAAAGTTTCCTTTAATATTTTCCATGTTTTACATCATTTTGTAAGTCAGTTAATTAACACAAAAGATAGGTTTGTGTGTTTTTCTCTCTGCCTAGAACCTTTAGCCCCTTCTAGCATTTAATTTTTAAGACCATAAAATTACTTATCTTTGTTATGTCTTGCAAAGTGGGACAAAAATGAAATAAATATAATGAGTAATAAATGAATTAACTAGGAAATATTAGCACATAAATTCTCAGTGTTGGGTGTGGACTCCTTCTCTCAGCAGAGTATCATTTTGGCGATTTTAGAAACTTTTAAATTGCCACTTTATATTTTTTTTAGTGCACTTTTGCCTGCTAGACAACACCATGTGCATATTATTTATATTTCATATAACTTGTTTTGAGAATGCAAAAACCACATCATGGTTATGTTTTAAGGCTCTCAGAACAGTTTGCAATAGTCCATGAATTAAATTTGATATATGTTTTGATTTCAGTCCATGAGTTAATGTTCAAAATTACTTCAATAACTTTCTTTCTACATCTAGAATTGTCTAAAATGGTACATTCACTTAATGAAATATAATTTGTTCATTGTCGCCAGCTGTCAGCTATGAATTTATACACTATAAAGAAAAGTTGTTCAAAAACTTAACATGTATAACCTTGTCAATTAATCAATCATCAGAATGCCAATGTCAATATATTGTCAATGTTTTATTGTGTCAGTCATAATATAATGCCATGATATAAGGACATATAATTTTATGCCATGTACTTCTATAAATGGACATGTATGAAGTGTAGAATACATGTTAAAAAGGCAGAAGCATTTATTCAGAAGGAATTCAATTTGGGCCATAGAATGAAGAATCTAAAGAACACACTGTCAAAATGTGAAATTTGTGGCACTTTAATTTTATGGTCCGCTGGCCACAGGGAGACAGTAGGGTGTGGATAGAGAATAATAGACTCAAGGATTACTTTGTGTTATCTCTTTGTCACTCAAGTCTCTTCTGTATCTAGGATATAGCTAATTTCAAGTCACCCCTGATCTATATCTTTGAGGTTGACATACTATCACCATCCTGGTTTAGAACAGACATAAGTTAATATCAAACAAAGTGATGTTTCTTTATGTATATAGTTTTTATTTATAATAATAAAGTTATATTGTTTTAATGCTATTCTATTTGTATATAATAACATGCCTGTAGCATTTGAATGTTCAAATTTAACTTTTATTGTAATCATGCATACAGTGTCCTGGGATAAAAGGCAATGATTTTTACTGAATTTTAGCAGCTGTACTTGTGACTAAGCTTTTAAATTACAAACATTTTAATAAGTAAAATGTTCTCCATCTCTGTGCAACACTTGCACATAGCCAGGGGGTCCTTTAAAAGTCTCTCACAATTGAAATCTACAATTAATAAAACACACTTGTTTTAATACAATGATTATGGTTATATTAAGAAGCCTCCCTCTGCTTTTCTCCTCCATAAATAAACAGATTATTGACAAAAAATGAGAGTCACTTTTGCAGGTTTACAAATACCTAAATCTCCTAAGGAGGAATTTAATATGATAGGTGAAATGAATAATTCCTAACTATCAATTCAATTGTGAACTAAAAAATGAAAAGCAGATACTGAGAGCTGTAGGATTGGATGTATAATCCAAGAACTAATTTAAGTACATATTCTGTTTTATAAAACAATAGGAGATTCTTTCTCAATTAACTAATAAACTGAGAGAACCATTTAGTTTCTACTTACTGTTTTGCACACTGTTTCATGGTTTGAGATACATCCTGATTGGCCCACAAGTTTTAATTCAAGTCTTTTAATGCGGTTGAAAATCAATCTCTTTATTGTTAAAGTGTCTCTAGGGCCTCGTGATAGGACTGTGGCTATCAATAATGTGCTCTTTAAAAAAAGGCCAGTGCATCAAAACTCAACATGCTATAGCCATCTCATTATTGTTGCCTCAACCAATGTTCATTTAAGGGCAGTTTTGTGATAGAGTTTTATTTACATACAGAATACAAATCATGTTAGCAAGTTTCACATAATGCTATTGCTTTCTGAAAACGAAGAGGGATTAACATGGATTATGGGTTTGGAGAACTGGAATCTAAATAACTTCTATTCCTTCAATGAGATAAAGAGCTACACTCAAGGATTCAGAGATACTTAGTAAGATTCCACTTGTTTTCCCATTTCACCAACAAACATTCTTCTACCATGAAAATAATCAGATATTTTAAAGCTTTCCCTTTGGGTCTCAGAATCATTGTCTTTAGAGTTCACTCCTATGCAAGTTTTTCCAAAATAAAAGCAGCTGCAGCAAGCAGCATTCTTGTTAATGTCTAGGAAAGTAGTGAAATTTAAGCAAGCATATGGAGCCTGAAATACAGAACAGGGTCGTCAACTTTTTGGACCTCAGGGACCACCAAACTCATAATTTTAAATCCCGCAGACCATTAATATGAATTTTGACTGATGGTGGCTTGCTGACATTCGTGGGAGAGGGAGGGGGACAGGGGGAGAGAGAGAGAGAGATGGAGGTATCTGATCAAACCTCGAAGGGCTGGTGGTGATGTTCTCTCTCTCTCTCACTCTCTCTCTCTCTCTCTCTCTCTCTCTCTCTCACACACACACACACACACACACACAGTCTCCAAGGCAGCCACATTCCTAACCTGCTTTTTGAGCTCCATTCTCAGATAGAGGAGGGGAGGGAGAGAGGGAGGGAGAGAAGGAGGGAGAGGGTATTCTGCCACGGGCCATGTGGGCGGCATAGCCTTGTGTTCCTCCGCAGCCTGGATCAACTGATTTGAGGGTGCTCTGGGGGTGACATTTCTCTGTGGACCACCAAATTTTTCTTGTGGACCACCAGTGGACCATAGCCCACTGGTTGGCGACCACTGATGGAGAAAGTTCATGTGAGTATTGTTGATAGTGCTCCTTTGATTTTTATTAGGAAATGTATTTATTAATATTATGTGCAATCATATTTTTCCTGTTGTATATCACCTTATAAACTATTTTGATTTGGTTTTGATCACACATAAAAGCACTTAATGTAACACAGTATCTGAGGTACCAGCATTTTTACCAGAGTTTATGCGATGATGAAAAGAACCTGTCCAAAAATGGGAAAACTGGCCCCTTAGGCATTTACATGGTTTTTAAGCCATTTACCCATAAAACTTCCCCCAAACTTCCCAAAATGAAAAATAGCTGAAGGTTCCACCATGAGGTACCACTCTTGGAGTGCTGAAAATGAGCTATGAGTTCTGCACCTATATTGTAGCCCAACAAATGGGGAGGACCTTAGCTGAAGGAGATTTGGATGCTCTCAACAGTATATACCCTAAAACTAATACTGGACACACACTTGCATATTAATTCAACTCTTTTATATCTTTGTGCACATTGTATGAAAGTCAGAATCTCAGCTAAAGAGTACACAGTGACT